>NC_056725.1:1788031188-1788091188 GCF_019279795.1 Protopterus annectens | reverse complement strand
ACCAGAAATACGTGCCTTAATCTCAAAAAGCAATTGACACCTAATTACATAATTGAATACACAGCATCCAATTACACTCGTCGTTTAACCCCCTATGGGATAAAGTATCACAGTTAATATTAATACATTGAGTCTGTACATAACAATTGTCCTTTTATGAATGTTTCATCATACTGAGGAACAGACATTTTTAGAAACAGTACCTTGAGACCCACTACTGTCCCCATGGTGTGATTTATTCAAATGTACAGCTATAGAACTGACATATTTCTTATCAGCAATATGTCTGACATGTTCTAACAGCCTAGTTTTAAAACATCTGTTACTGTCCCCCACATAAAATATGTTACAAGGCCATCTAAGAGCATTCTCTATACATCAACCTCTTGAATGTACAGACTTCAACATGTTTCCCAGCCATTTCCCTCAGCAGGAATTACAGCACTAAATAATGATAAATTAGTATACCTATCCACCTACTACTGTATGACATCTGGACAAAGCCTGACTTAATTGGTGGACAGAAGCCCAAATACACGGCTATACATTAACTATTGCTGTTATACACTGGGAAAGTTGCTGGTGTTACAGTGTTTGTTGTAACATATCTTTTCTGAGGGATATAAAGTCAGAAAAACAAATGGATGTTACCATCTACATAATGCAATCACCAGAGTATGCTATTGATTTGCCAAGGACAACACCTGTCTGGGGAACAACCTATACATAGGCTAACCTGTGGCCATTATGTGGATAACCCTATAGTTGAAAGCTATGCGGAGACAGAAGTTTCTCAGACTGAAACCCATGCAGAAGTAGCATGTGCAGACAAACCCTGTTAAACTAGCAGTATTCCAAACATTTAGCAGCAATACTCACATTCTACTCCTAAGTCTTGAACCTTCCCCACCATTTAGTTGACTTGTCTCCACAAGTCTTGTTGTAAGAGGTAGTGGCTCACACAACTCCAGAATGTCTTCCTCACAAGTAAGGGAAAGGGCCAAAGCCTACATGGAGTACTCATTTATATGAGTATGTTGCCATGACATTGGCTATTGGAAGAACTACACAGCTGCTCTGCATGCATTTAGCAAGTGGGGAACCCCAATAGGTACACAGGCCATCACATGGTCATGAGCATCACCTACAAAAGCCATGCCGCCACCTATTCAAACCAGCTCTATCCCTGTAGTGCACAGAGAGAGAGAGAAATAACAAATGAAACATAAAGTGGAAAAGAGAAGAAAGAAAAAAGGTAAGTGGAACATGTAAGCAAGTAATTTAATGGTATAAGCCACACATGATATTATCCTCACACAGACACAAACAGTTGCCAGCATTAGGATTAGAACACCTGTCTCGACAGTGGCACAGGAAAATAATTTTCTTGGGTGGCAAAAGCCAGGGTACCTTTTTGACTGGGCTTGTATAGGCCCTAGGGCCAATAGCCTAGTACCTACCTATGAACCTATGAACTTCTCTAGATATTCCTAATATAGTGCGACACAGGTATGAGATGCACCACAGAGCTTATATATTTTCATCTCTTCCAAAGGTACTTCTAAGGTGGATGACATCAACAGGTCTACTAAATTGGAGTGAAGGGAAGTGTAAAGGATAGTATACAGGTCAAAAATTGTATGAGCTAGATAGTACATGATTCATAGGTTCATAGGTTCATAGGTAGGTACTAGGCTATCAGCCCTGGGCCTATATAAGTCTAGCCAAAAATGTTCCCTGGCTTTCATCACCCAATTCACACACACTTGCCAGTATTGGGATTAGACCTCCTGCCTATCTAGGTATTGCTACTATAGTGCTATGCAATTATGAGACACGTCCCAGAGCTTATACATATCTAACTCTACCAAAGGTACTTCTGAGGTGGATGACATCAACAGGTCTACTAAATTGGAGTGAAGGGAAGTGTAAAGGGTAGTACACAGGTCAAAAATGGTATGAGCCAGATAGTACATGATTCACACACACACACACAGACACACACACACACACACACACACACACGTGCACACGTGCACACATGCACACACACACACACACACACACACACACACACACACACACACACACACACACACACACACACACACGTCTACTATAGTGCTACGCAGTTACCATACGCACTTCACAGCTTACTGAACTTTCACATGGTCAAAGCTGCTGATAACTGCACAGCTGTGGTAAAGTATTACAGGCAGCAGACAGCCTGCCTTCTGTTCCACCTGCACATCATGCTAGTTCTTTCTGTCTTGCACAACTAGCATTATGGCTTGGCATTTCACCAGGTTATTGTATCAAGAAGTGTGGCACACCTGTGAGCCATCAGCAGTAAGTGTTCATCACAGATGTCATCACAATACTTACTAGTTATATACACCCCTACTGGCATGTTTGAAGGGCAGTTATCTGTGTTTTCACCCATTAACCTAGTGCACTTGTCCATTCTGGGCACTGTTGCAACTGCTGCATGTATACAGGCAACCCCCCCCTCTAAATTCCAAACACTCAGACCTGTGAGGGTTACCCATATATCACCCAATGTGGATATATGCACTCATCAGCAAAGACTGGACTAGCAGGTCAAGAGAATAAGATCAGCACCTGCACCACATCATGTGGAACACATAGCTCACCATGACACCCACTTTGACAGCCATAACATACAGTGAAAACCCACACACCCACCTTCCCAGAGGCACTCAGTGGACATCTACCCAAACAGCACAGACCAGCAGACACCACGACATGGCACATGCCAAGGGACACATATTTAACCTACATAGTGTGCCCCCAATCTAAGCCCATAAGGCCAACCACCTTGCACAATACAGTGGTCATGTGTAATTCAATACTGAGGCACACACATCCTACTCACTAGGTTTAATATGGAGCAGGTAACAGCCAAATATCAATCACATGCCAGCATCTAACACAAGACACAGCCAGTCATGTCACTCCACAACAACTACGAGTATCACTCCATATCCATGTGGGTGTGCATGACTTGGGGCACACCTCCCTGGACTACATGACAGGAGACATGGTTGAACTCTCTGATTATGCGGTCCAGGCAGGTGTGATAGTAACCCTGGGCAGTGTACCGCTGTCACCCAGAATGATACTGTGGTAGTAACAGATGGTTGTCTGCAACATTGGCTTATATGTTATGTGTCATTCTCAGGGGATCCAGGACCTCTCTGCTTGAGATGGCATGATTGACAGAACCCAATGACTTGCCACTAATGTCCTACATCTGTCACCGCTGGGTTGCCAGGTACTAGCTACGTGTCTTGCCACCCTTATGGTGCCTTATTAGGCAGTGTTCCTAATGTTATTACCACCATAACAGCTACACATGTATGCAATCTGAGGGTCATGCTGCTCAACAGTGGGCATCTAGCTGTCAGGATGCAGTCATTTATAGCAGTTGTTGGAGTGGAGGATACATATCTGCTGTAATGGACAAGTGGTTCACAGCAGCAGACAGCAGACCTGCAGTATCAGGCTATGATGCATCCCACAGCTGTCAGTCCCCAAACATGGACCACACCACACCTCCACAGGTGGTGTTGTCTCCATATTCATTATGGATAGAAACCCCTCCAGACTAGTATCCCATCATAATGCATTGAAGATACTTCTGGTACAACTGCCTTGGGTTAATAATGCAATCCAGACCATAGCCTGCTATGGGTCCACATTTATGTCCCTGGGCTGTCAATGCACATTCTTTAACACCCTGCCATCCCTGATGGTCCAATGCAACACTGACATAGTGCAAGTCTTCAACTACCCCTCCATCACTTGGGGAATGTAGCCAATCACCAGTACAGTGGCCCAACACTTCTGGGATTCAGGATGCAACAAACTTGACCTGTGTTGACCACTTAAATTTGGGACCACTGCTCATCCCCAGATGTCAATCCCTGCATGGTGAGATTCACACAGGCTTTAATCAACATGGAACTCAACATGTCAGCCACACCCCCCACAAAGATAACCACCTGGCAAAAGCTCTCCAAAGCTGAGTTTGCAGCCATGAAAACAGGGGTGGATGTCTTCACTGCACCCGTGACAGTGGGATGTAGCTGCATGACTGTGGAATCATACACATAGGCACTGTACAAACAGGTACATGAATGCATGGTACTAGCCAGAGTCAACAGAACCCAGACACTTTCCAAATACTGGGAGACAATGTGATGGTACCCTGCCATTACTAAAGTGTACATCAGAAGGAGGACACTGTTGCAGGAAAAGGTGGTGTCTCATGACTGTTGAACTCCCTTATTAGCCTCAAACACAACTTTGGATCCCTCATGGAATCCCCAACAGGCATCTATGGCAGCAGAGATGCAGCAGACACCGACAGTCACAACAGCCTTGATAGTTACATCAACAACCTCCACAGCATTAATCACAAGTGCTGCGAGTTGCTGCACAAAGCTAATACCTATCCTGAGACAACAGATATTGGCCACAGTCTTGGCAACACATTCAGTGCCAGCTTTACCCTCTCTCCCCCCACAAGTGAAGTGCTGAGTGAATGTGTTCTCATATGCTGTATCCCATTTCTGTTCTAGGCATCTGTGTGTCACCAGGATGTGGCCCTGCAGCAAGGCTACAGGGTATGGAAGTGTGGTGACACATCCACCATGTCTTAGGCAGGGTACAGTATGTGCATGGTAATTCCCAGTCTATAACACAGTGATTGCATATGCCTCACAGATTATAGGGCTGAGGGTTGTACATAAGTACATGTTGATGTACAACATCTGTTGTAGAATGGATAATGGTACATGTTCTGGTTTGGCCACACCTCCGATTGCTAATAACCACAGCCACAGGGGATATTCATCAATCAAACACACTGGGATTACTATTCACACACACACACACACACACACACACACACACACACACACACACACACACACACACACACACACACACACACACACACACACACACACACACACACACACACACACACACACACACACACTTGCCAGTACTGAGATCCATAGCTTCATTGCTTCATAGGTGTGTAGTAGGTGAATGGGCCTGAAGGATCTACAAGGCTAGTCCAAGGGAATAACTTGGCATCAGGCCACATGATAGTCCCCAGTGTGGCTCAGGAGTATAGTCACTGGGGTGGTCCCCAGGGCTGTGTATTGTATTCCCCATCCACTTATCCAGGTTTCTATTGTGGGTGGCCAGTGATATCATCATCATCATAGGTTAGTACTAGGCCAACTGCCCTTGAGCCATTTTAAGCCTAGCCAATTATCCCTTGTGAGACTCAAACCCTGCACCTTGTGTTTGTAAGGCAAACACCTTAACCATTAGGCCACCCTCCCAACCCCCACTGCTTCCCATGTATATGATATATATTCCATAACATGGACAGTGTCTGGATTGTGCAGATGTCCCACATGCATGTTCCCTGACATATGGAAGTGCGCTTGAGGTCTCTGGGGCATGTTGTGTGGACAGATTAGTACCTTCGGATGTAGTATTCCTGACCACATTGGTGAGACCTGGCTATGTAACTGAGGTAGTGATTGCACCTACATTGACAGTATGATACGAGTATTCAGTGGAGTTAGTGACATCTGTCCATACAGGGTATGTGTATAAGCCATGGTGTTCCCTTTGTGGAGTACGTCTGCAGACTCTACAGTTGTTGCAGGTGTTCAGTGGAGAACATGGCAAAAGGGCCACTGTACACTTTGATTAGGCTACTGAGGGGATGAAACAGGGTACCATGTTCTTTTATGTGCTGGATAACACACACACTCAGTCAGGAGATGTAACACATTAAAGTACTTTCTGATGTCAGTGGCACTGTTATGGTCAACAGGCATGTAGTCCACTGCAATCACACCGTGGGTATTATCTGTGAGGCAATATGCAGGGGAACTACCAATATAGTGGTTGTTGCCTAGCCAAGTGTGTTTGTGTATGATACGTGTGTGGAGAGTGGTCTCTGAGTAATAGAAGGGTTGCCTATATTGTTCACTAATCCATACTGTCACATAGTCCATGCACATGGCACTAGACATTTACACCAACTTCTATGGTGTTTGACAACATTTGGCCTTGTAATGTGGACATTGTGACATATACTAGGTCCTCAACATAATAATTTAGAAAACCCACCCCCCAATGGATCATGTTATTACACAATCACCCCCACCCCGCACACAGGATACTGATGACAGACACCCCAACCCCCACACAGGATACTGATGACAAACACACACTTGCCAGTACTGAGTTTCAAACCCCTACCTAGCTATGTATTGTTACTACAGTGCACCGCATTTATCACACGTGCCACAGAGCTTATAGGATGGATGTTGTCCCAATGTACTTCTAAGGTGAGGAGCATAACCAGCCGTTGTAAATACTGGCATTGGGTGATGTAGTGGGTGAGAGATTCAAAAAATATTTTACCTTAAACACACATTTACATTTGCCAGAGGTGAGGTTCAAAACTCTATCTAACTATTTTTTTTGAACCATTATGTTATGCATTTACCACATACACCACTGACCTTACGTGGTTTAGGGTTGCCAACAGGTACTTCTAAGGTGCATGATATCTGCAGGACTGCTGAAGTCAGGCACTGAGATGTGTACTGGGTGTAAATGGGGCCAAATTCTTTGAGGTACTGATGTAGATACATTTGCCAGGGATGAGATTCAAACCCATATCTATGTAGTTATCCCTACTACATTATTCTGCATTTATCACACATGCCATGGAGCTTACATGTTGAAGAACTGTGCAAAGGTATCTTTGAAGGTGAGTGACATCAGCAGCAGTGCTAAAGGAGGGATAAGGGAAGTATTGTAAGTGTGAATGACCACAAAATCAGGCTTCTACAAGGATACACAAACTCTCTCACACAAACACGTGACAGTTGTCACGATCAGAATTGGAACTTCTACCTAGCTAATTTGGTACACTTGAGTATTACACAGTTTATATACTATTATTAATGCCAATGGCCTTATATTTGGCCATTGGCATGTGTGTTTGACTGCAATATATGCTTTCCACAAGCTGTCCTGCCTCCATTTATTCAGATGCAGAAATGTATTCACTTACTAACTGAATACATTTCTGCTCTGACACTGTTCCTGCACGGAGTCAGGCCAACTTTGTGGATTTTAAAATCACCTCATTTGCATGTTTTTTACAGTATAGGGCCACTTGTGCATGTGAAAAATAGCACTTTTCTGGATCGCTTGGCGGCCATTTTACATGCAGGAGCTCCTACACTGTTACTGCATGGAAACCGGCCATTCGTAAATCCCGGGGCATATGTTTTTCTACATTACCTGTTTTACAGATATTTCTGAAAATTACAGGTTAAATGTATATGACTGCATGACAGTTTTTTTATAACAGTGCATTCTGAAATTCAGACATTTAACCTAAGCTGATATTCGCCATCATTAACTATACTTAGATAGTACACCATCTCCAGCATCAGTGTTGTATATTTTTCCTTCCAGGTCGCATTGTAAGTAACTTAAGGGAACATGACATCATATTAAGTAATGTAGGGAACTTAACATCATAGCCATTACCATTGTCAAGCACCCTATCCCTACTTGATATGATCCTAAACTTCATGACTGCAACAGATGAGTAACAACTGAAACAATATTCTATTTATATCCGCAAACAGCAGCTAACTGCAACACAGCATTGCTGCTTCTGCATTAATCTACCATTCACAGCTTTAAACCATACAAATTATGATTACAAGTCTGATGAGCAGTCCTCTCAACTGTTCCTATTTTGGAGGAACATACCTAAATTCTGGATTGATTTTGCCCTGCACAGGATATCCCTATTTTAGAAGTATATCCCTGTTTTCAGGCTTGATTTACCCCTTCATACAATTTTCTGAATTCCCATCATCGTATTTGATTTTTGAAGGTGTCTAGTACCCAGAAAACCACACTACATGATCAACATACTAGTGGCACCAATAACTGAAAGAAAGCCACACATCTTATTACATCTCCCTTTTTCTGGAGAAAAATAAATTACCTTGGTCTGCATTCATGAATATACAGTGGCATGTACATGGCTGTGTACACATCATGGTCCATTTTTCTATTCAGCAAGTACCCTTAGACAATGCTGTACAGTTTCACAATACAAAAATATGGAAAATGGTGAAGGGCTGGCCCAATAGTCATATTAAATGTTAATAGGGTATTCCATAGGGAGAGGCATATGCTTATTAGCCATGTGCTCCCTCTCCAGAACGACTTCCAGGAAGGCATCTACATGGCTGAGGGAATCAAGAAAATGCTCAGCCATGTAGATCAGAATGGCTCCCCCCACCACATTGCTGTGATGAGCACAGTCAACCATGTTCAGCTGCTGAGCATAAATGAGGTGGTGGAAACAACTAGCCACCAAGGCTTACTTTAAATGTACCATAACAGTACTGACAGCAAAAACAGGAATCAAATACCAGGGATTAATGTGTAAAGATCTGTATTGGCACCAACTTTACTATAGGGATCTGAGGTGGGGGGATACAAAGTACTAATGTTACTACAAGGACAATGGGGATACACCAGACACCAGGGAATACTCCATAAAGTGTCCTAAGGTACAGAACAGCATAAGTGATATGGGAAGACCACTTTATGCATTCTAAAGTGTAGTAATGACACCTGCAGTAGAACAAATATTGAAGGGTGGAACTACCAGACACCAGGGAAACGGTGAGGCATTGCAAAGGCACAGACTTGATAAAGGTGATGGGAGTGGGGGAAAACACTAGAACACCAGGACCTAATTCATGTATGCTGTAATGGCACTAAACTATTACAGGGGTGGGGGGAAACTTTATAGGGTAATGACAGGTGTAAGGGCTGTGCTGTGTGTGTGTGTGTGTGTGTGTGTGTGTGTGTGTGTGTGTGTGTGTGTGTGTGTGTGTGTGTGTGTGTGTGTGTGTGTGTGTGTGTGTGTGTGCGTGTGCGCGTGTGTGTGTGTGTGTGTGTGTGTGTGTGTGTGTGTGTGTGTGTGTGTGTGTGTGTGTGTGTGTGTGTGTGTTCATGTTTGTGTAAGTGTTTGTTTGTGACAGTAACTGGAGGCAGGGGAAATTCCACTGCCTACATAAGCAGCAGTTACTACCCTGATGAGCAGCTCAACCATGATATACACATCACTGTAGTAACTGCAATTCAAAAAACATGCAAATCAGCTGATACTGAGGTTTTACCTCATTGCAGTTAGTACGTTTCCAAATTACAAATGGGCAGATCATGCTGGAAGGGCCTTCCCAGCACGAGACATACTAGGAAGTTTAATAAATTCCCGTTCTTGTGTGGCAGAATTTTGAAATACACTTTATTAAAATCTCTGCACCTTGCTCTGTCTCTTTGATAACATGCATATATTTTCCCATCAGTTTTGTTACAATCTATTTCTAAACATATGTTTCTCAACAGTATCCCACATTCCTACTGGAAGTGAGAGGAGTTATGTACTGTTTAATATTCAGATTTTATGCTAATTAGATGTCTAGATTTTTTAGCATGATGTTCTTTCTTTTCAAAGGCCTTGGTTCCTATTTTTGGTGTCCTCAGGTTGAGAGGTATGCTGATGAGTACATGCTACATTCAGAAGTAGGCTGTTTAGGAAGGTGGGCTATGATAAAAGTCACTTGTAAAACCACGTCCATAAAAAGAGATGCAAGAATATGTTCTAGAATACTTAAAGCAGCACATATGTCCTTAATATCTTAACTGTAGTGTACGTAACACAATCCCAGCAATAAAACCTCCAAGGTCCTCACCTCCAAATGCAAAAGTTCAAGTAGAGAAAACAGGAATGAGGAACTCCACGATGGTATAGCAGATAAAACACTTCTTTATTGACAAAAAAAAAAAAAAAGAACAGGAACGATGAGCGCTTTCTCGTACACTATGTACGCTTCTTCAGTCAATAAAGAAGTGTTTTATCTGCTATACCATCGTGGAGTTCCTCATTCCTGTTTTCTCTACTTAACTGTAGTGTCCACTGGTCTTATGTGAGTTACCTATATGTCCCCATATCTTTGTATACAGACAACTCTATTAGGGTGACAGCTTCATCACTCAAGAATTTCTGCAGCCACCTACTTTAAGAGACTAGCTACGATCCCACAGTATATAATTTAGGTTGCAACTTGAACTCTGTCATTGTGCAATAGTATGGTTGTTGTTTGTCTTTTGGCTTTTCCTGGTAAGGGGTCGCCACAGCGGAACTCCTGTCCACTAATGATTGGCAGTAGATTTTTATGAAACACCGAGGTCCCAGCTCGACACCCAACCTTCAACGAAGGCACGCCCATTTACGCACACATGTCTTTCGAATGCTACCCAACCGCGGGGAGGACATGCAGACTCCACACAGAAGGCACTCCCAAGCCCAGCCGAGAATCGAATGGGAGAACTTCTTGCTGTGAGGTAACAACGCTACCGCCGTACCACCGCGGCATCCCCCTACTTTATTATCTCTGCAGTAAAAATGCACTACTGCAATTCAGTGCAACTGGATGACCAGAGAAAGATGAAATGCAAAAGACTGTTAGCTGAAATAAAACCTGCTAAGGCACTCTAATGTATTGTAATATCTAACTAACCTGTGGGTGAGCGATGTAAAAGTATGTAGTGAAATGCTTAGACTCAAACCTCATAAAATTAATTTAACAAGCCCTGCAAGGTGAATTCAAAAAAATCTTTGCATTATGGAAATTATTTTTCTAATAAGAGACATTCTAAATTTACAATAAATAAGTTGGTGGGATAGAAAGTTTATTATCACAAGTAAAATATAATTTTATTTTTGAGGCTGTAAACTGATATTTTTGCTGCACCAAATCAGTATTAGGCATATTAACCTTGGTAAACTGACATCTATATAGATGCCAAAGGTTTCTATTTAAGGGGACATCACTTCAAATTGTTGACAAGTAATGATCATGAACTGTCTAATACAGCTACACCTTTTTTCATTTTCAAATAATCTGTTCAATAAGAGAAGCTAATAAATTTGGAAAGAGAGTGATTGTGTGAAATGGACATAAAAACATTCATCTAGCTAATGATATCCTATAAAAATATGTATACATATACAAATACACATACATATATATGCATACATTCAAAGAACTCTGGTAATACCACTACACTAAACAAAGACAGGATTTTTTTTCTCTTGAACGATTATTCTTTCAATAGCTAGAACATTTTATTTTCTTATTTCTTTCAACAGACATAGCAGACAATTACTTGATGTATTCCTGCACTCAGTACATTATCCCATAAAGTAATTTTATTATTAACACAATGAATGAGCTTGAGCAATATGTCCTTGAAGCTCAAGGTACCAAAATTACCTAGCAACAAAAGCTATGGGAATGTAAGACCTTTATTCAGTCCACATGCTTTATTCTATAAAACAACAAAAAATGCATTGCAAAAATGATGGCATTGTTCTGTAGAAAGGTTGGCACACAGCAGGAACAGTCATCTATTTTTATAAGTAAAGTATTTAGTATATTTGCTACATTAGTCAAGTGTACCATTTGAGATTTAATATAAACTCACAGGAAATTATGCATCTTTCGAGTAAAAAATGCAATTGCTAGTTGTAATATGTAGTCTTACTACAAAAAAAAAAACATTAAAACCATTTCAAGTGTATTGTTTTAACTGTCTTCTCTTTCAGGATTGTAACACGTTACTGCTAGAACCTAGTACAAAAGAATGACACTGTACTATCTCTGGTCTTAATGACACAGCACATGTTTCTTTAGCTGACTGTGTATTTACAGCACACGGTCATGTCTGTGTGCCTATTCACAGCTTGTTCATCATATTTCCTTCTTCGTCTCCCTTTGCATTGAATGATGCAGTATTTTCTGTGTTGCTGTGCCGTCTTTGACATTAGCTGCATTGCTTTTCGTGTTCATAGTTTCAGCTCTGCTTTGATTTTCATTACTTTCATGTGCAAAATGGGAAAAAGGGGTTGCAGATGGGTGGCTCCAAGCAGCTTTTCCCTTTGTAAGTGTAGATCATTTTGGCAGTGTTATCTATACGGAGTAGAAATAACTCACCTGCATACATTCTATTTAAAAATGCAAGGATGAGTTATATCCACAACGTATAATAAACATACTCTAAAATGTGAATGTTACAGCAGAAAGTATTCTGAGTACCCAGAAAATATTAACTTAAGACTGATTTGTGACACTTTTACATGTTTACTCGGGTTTAGGACTTTTCCTCATGTAAGCATGTTTTATCACCCTACACAACACTGCTAATTTTTGAATTAATTGTATAGTAAAACTAGTAGACTTTTAATTATATCGTGTCCTTTTTTCAGTACTCTTTGGTATTAATATATACAACAGAAATGCTACTATAGTAACAAGCTAGCACAAAACAGGAGCATTTAGGTGTGCTTGCTGTCACTCCTATTCTTCAGAATGTAACAAGCTAGCACAAAACAGGAGCATTTAGGTGTGCTTGCTGTCACTCCTATTCTTCAGAATGTAACAAGCTAGCACAAAACAGGAGCATTTAGGTGTGCTTGCTGTCACTCCTATTCTTCAGAATGTAACAAGCTAGCACAAAACAGGAGCATTTAGGTGTGCTTGCTGTCACTCCTATTCTTCAGAATGTAACAAGCTAGCACAAAACAGGAGCATTTAGGTGTGCTTGCTGTCACTCCTATTCTTCAGAATGTAACAAGCTAGCACAAAACAGGAGCATTTAGGTGTGCTTGCTGTCACTCCTATTCTTCAGAATGTAACAAGCTAGCACAAAACAGGAGCATTTAGGTGTGCTTGCTGTCACTCCTATTCTTCAGAATTAGCCTCACTATGATCACAACAGCCCACTCTCATTCTCTCTCTCTTTCGGCTTTTCCCAGTTAGGGGTCGCAACAGCAGATCACCTAGTCCGCTCATGATTGACAATGAAGCTTTTACGGTGTCAAGTTGCCAGCCCGGCACCCAACCTTCCACAGAAGGCACACACACGCACTCACACCTAGGGCCAATTTTAGCATGTCCAATCCACTTTCAGCATGTCTTTGGGGATGTGGGAGGAAACCGGAGCACCCGGAGGAAACCCACACAACCACAGGGAGGACATGCAGACTCCGCACAGAAGACACCCCAGCCAAAGATCGAACCGGAGAGCCTCTTGCTGTGAGGTGACAACGCTAACCGCTGCACCACCATAGCCGTCCCTCTCACCTGATGTTTAATTCCAAAACCACAGCTGCTTAGTAGCTTGACTTGCCACAATCAAAGCAGTATAGCTCCGACAACAATACACCACTGCTAGAGGTGTGGTGAATAGGTACATTAACTAGCTATTCTATTTAAAAGAGTTAGACTCTGCACTGAAACTGTCCATTTTATTACTTAGGATCATAGGAAGCTGCTAGACTATTGACCCTGAGGCCCTTACATGCCTAGCCAAGAATTAGCCCATGTTCTGACAAGTCAGCACCTGATGCCCCTGTCCAGCAGGGACACAAGTGGAATCCCAGGGGTGTATTTTCTGTTCCCCATCCAGTTATCCACTTAAAAAGGATGACTGCTTGACATGGAGTGAGAGTCTAGTCCATAGAAGGGGAATATCTGGGACAAAAATCTGTCCCTCCAACAAGTCCTATTGATGTCACAGACCAGGTTGAGGTCACGTGTGTGAGTTACTCAAGTGGAGCTCGACTTACGGATATGCAGCAGTCCCATCAAGGTGAGGTCTGAGATTGCTTTGTATGCCAAACAGAGATCACATCTGAGGAGTCTGTATGAGACTGAGTAGAGGGACAGGCCTTTTAAGCCTATCTGTGCAGAGTAGATGTTTGAGGCCCTGGATTCTCCTGGTGTGGAACCTCTGTGGTGTCTCCAGCTGCTGCATGTGCTTTGTGAGGTACATGCTGAAAGGGGCATTGCACTCAATAATGAGTCTTATAAGGGAAGAATACAGGGATGTTATGACCTCCTTGTCCCTGGATGAAATAGACTTCTTAATAAGGTGGGCCATGTAGAAAGCTTTCTGTAAAACAGAGGCAATATGGTGGTAAAAAGTCAGTTTGCTATCAACCTGGGTACCCAAGTCCCACGTGACTGACTTTGTGCTTAGGACAGTGATGGTGAACCTTTTGGGCTTGGAGTGTCAAAATTTTGGAAAATGCCTATCTTGACTCTGCTAGCATGTCACCCCCTCCCCCATGAACAAAAAAGAAACAATTCTCTACATATTCATTTATTTTAAAAAAATACAGTCCAGTCATGTGTGCTGCTATGTATTATAAAATTAAAAGAAAAATCAATGACTTACAATAGAGAGAACAATATGTGCACTGATAATTGGGCTTAAAATACTGCATCAAAAAATTACCCTACTTTTAATAATAATTTTGAATTTAACTGAAAAAATATGGAATACTTTGCATTTGATTTGATTAACATCAATTAATGATTTTTTTGTTGCTGAGTTTTAATAGATAAGTGCAGGGTCACATATTTCTTGTATTTCTGTTCAGTTTCCTTGGTAACTCGGGTGTTGGTGAAGCCATCACTGGCTTAGGATGACCTTGCTAATAAAGTGATAATTTGTGGGGATGTCACTGTCCCCAAAGGGGATGATGATGCATTTTTTTTGGCATTCAGTTTGAGGCCATGTTTCTGGCACAAGTCATTTGTTTGGGTGAGACCATCTTGGAGGATGTCCACATCACTAGGGGAACTGATGGCAACACCCTGCTTGCAGTCATCTGCAAACATGGTCAGCCATAGCCCACTGGTTTTGGCCAGCACCTCAGAAAAGTATACCCCAAACAACAGAGGCCTCAAGACCAATCCCTGTGGTACACCGCTCATTATGGGTCTAAGGTTTGAGGTGGCTTCCCTAATTTTGACTAGGTGGGTTCTATCAGTGAGCCAGATTGCTACCCTTCTGTTACCGGGGGAGGGGGTTCACCTGTCCTTAACAACCTTCCATCTTTAAAACTACGCAGGAATGGTGACTGGGGGTACTAGCTGCATTACAAATGGAAATAACAACAAATACTACATACATTGTTTAATGTAGTCTAAGTTGAAAGTGCACAGTTGTGTGCCTTGTGTAATCCAGTTATATAAATCACATATTGCAACATAAAGTTACACAAATCATGTATTGGGATTTAGTACCTGCTTTAAGTCACATTCACCATTCTCCATTATCCATACCCTATTCTTACTTCCCCTGTCAAGGCCTACTGATACTTCTTTGAGCTGGGTTTACCAGAACAACTGTACTGTTTCTTCTAGATGGGCAGAACAGCAAGGTTTGCTGCTGGTATTATACTAATGTGAAAAAATGTCATTAAATGTGTTTGATACGTTGAACTGCTCAGTGACTTTATTGGCAGCCAGTGGATAGTAAGTTGACATGGAAAGAAAATGACTTGTCTAAAGTTATCTTATTTCTTATAGAAATATGCATGGGGCCATACTCTGGTTGACATTAACTATAGATCACTAAATCGCTAAATAACCTACAGATGTAACACCAGCATAACTGATATCAGTCATCAATGATGTTTAGGATTACAATCAGGTCTCCATTCATAATCAAGTTGTTATGTGTTCAGGACAGGGAGGTAAAGAAATTCACCTTGAGACAGGAGTGAAAAGCAGCTCAAGAGATTAATCCATTTTAAGCCTAGCCAATTTCCCATAAATGTGGGAATCAAACTCTATCTTATGTCTGTGAGGTAAACACCTTAACCATTAAACCAGCACCAACCCCCAACCCCGATGTGCCATGACATATAAAACAAGTATATTTAATATGTACTAATGTGTGTGTGTGCAGATAATATATATATATATATATATATATATATATATATATATATATATATATATATATATATGTATACGGATCTACTTTAAAACAGTGAATTACCATAACTTCAAGTTGCAAAACAGCAAGGCAAAAACCATGAAACTTTACATGACCAAACGTTCACATCATCATAAGTTTTAACCATGAAAGGAAGCAGCTGGTGAAAACAGTGAACTTTGCCCTTTTCTCCACTGTAGTGTGATCTTGGAGTTGGCATATTTAGTTGGGGGTGTGTGGGGGGGGAGCCCCTCACTTGGCTTGGTTTTATTTACTTTGGTTTGCTTTTTATTTCATCTTGGCCAAATATTTACTCCTGCTGCGAAAACATCCAATGATGTGAACGTTCGGTAATGTACATTTTTCTGATTTTCATCTCACTGTTCTGCAACTTGATGTTATGGTAATTCACTGTTTTAAAGTAGATCCGTCAGGATACAAAACTACTTGCTGTAAGCAGGGGGGCAAGCCCCCCTGCACTCCCCACACCCCCCGCTACTTAAATATATCAACTCCGAGATCGCGCTACAGTGTAGGAAAGGGAAATCTTCCCATTCCACACCATAGTGCATTAAAGTGCGATCTCAGAGTTGTTATATTTAAGTAGCGAGGGGTGTAGCGGGTGCAGGGGGGCTTGCCCCACAGTACGTTTCCTTTGCTTTATTTTTATTTTTTTTTTATTTTCGAAGTTACTGAACTTTGATGATATGGTGTCTACCATATCGTATTCGAAGTTCAGTAACTTCGAGTATCTAATATAGACTTGTGTATATACACACACACACACACACACACACACACACACACACACACATATATATATAGATGTATGTCAGATGATTGAGTTTTCAGAAACTCGAAATTCATACAGATGAGACCATATGAGTGAGTTTCCAAAAACTTCAACATCAAAAAAGAAAACACAAAAATCTACTTTTTTATGTTTATGTGTGGGGGGTGGCTTTGCCCCTCTGCACCCCCATCTCCTGCAAATTATATATACCAACTCCATGATCGCACTACATTGAAGAAAAGAGTAAATCTCCTGATACTCGTTTGTACCACAATCTCCATTCAAAAGTTTTGAGTTTTCAAAAACTCGATCATATGGTCTCGACCATATGAATTTCAAGTTTCTGAAAACTGGATCAACAGATAGGGTTGGGGATTCTGTTGCACAGCAGTAGTATCCTCTGTGAAATATACCTGTCCCTCTAAACCATTCTGTTGATGTTGCAGAAGAGGTTTAGATCTGTAGACCGAGTATTTCTGATGCCATTTGACTTACTGATGTACAGTAAATCCATGAGTAATGGGTCAGAGGATGCCTTCCATGCCAGACATATGTCGCCTCTTAGCAATTTGTTGGATACGGATTACAGTAACAGTGACAGGGCTTTGAGTCAGTCCATGTAGAACATGTTGCTAAAGGGTTGTATCCTTTTAGTAAGGTACCTCTGTGGGCATTCCAGTTTTTGCATGTGTTTGGACAGATACATGCCAAAGGGGGCATTATACTCAATGACTGTCCTAAGGAGGGCAGAGTAAAGGGGGACAATGACATCCCTAGATCTAGATGCAATCCTTTTGTTTATAAGCTATGCAATATAGAAGGACTTTCTTACAACATTAGACACTTGTTGGTCAAAAGTTAGGTCACTGTCCACAGAAGTTCCCAAATCTTGAACAACTGGATCAGCTCTTAGGGGCATATTGTCAATGTAGTAGATCCCAGGGGTAGATGCCTTCCCAAATGATGCAATAATGTACTGTTTGGCATTTAGTTTCAGACCATGACTTTGACACCGATTATTTGTTTGAAACCAACCTTCCTGCAGAATATCTAACTCATTTTGGATTCAATGACTGATCCTAGCATGAAAACATATAAATATATGATGGGTATTTGTTACATACATAGGTAAGTACTAAGCTAGGTGCCCTCATGGGCCATTTTAAGCCTATTCATTTTCCTTCAAAGATGAGGATCAAATGCTGCACCTTGCATTTGTGAGGTAAGCACCCTATTATGTCAGAAACTCAAGTTTCTAGAAATTTGAAATTCATATTGTCTAGATGATATGATCAAGTTTCTGAAAATTCAAATTTCAAAAACAAGAATAAAAATCTACATCTACAACCCCCATGTGGGGGGGTTGTGCCAGCACAACCCCTGCATATTATATATATCAATCCCGAGATCGCACTATAGTGGGGAAAATGGTAAATTCCTCAATCCTCACTACTCCGCGATCTCTACTCAAAAACTTTGAGTTTTCGGAAACTCGATCATATCATCTCAACAATATGAATTTCCATTTTCTGAAAACTCAGGCTTCTGAACGGGACCTGTATATCTATCCATCTAATTTTATATATATATATATCCTGGTCCCCTTCATGCTCGAGCAACTTGAGTTATATTTTTTCACACATACACACACACACACACACACACACACACATATATATATATATATATATATATATATATATATATATATATATATATATATATATATATATGGATCCCTATTATATGATAGAAACCTCATTTGACTGAAACTCATTTGACTGAGACCATAAGACTGAATTTTCAAAAGACTGAAAAGTCACTTGACTGCAACCCATAAGACTGAAACCCATAATACTGAATTTCAACATACTAAATTGTAAACTGGACCATATAAATCCAGACTAGGGTTACACCTCCCACACCCCCAATATCAGGGGCTACACCCACACCCCCTAACTATATATACTAACTCCAGGATTGCACTACAGTGGGGAAAAGGGCATATACCTTTCACTTACCTTACAGTAGTCTATATGCTGCCACTACTATGCCCTTTTCCTGACTGTAGTGCAATCCTGGAGTTAGTATATAGCGTTTGGGGGTATGTGGATGGCATAGCCCCTGATATTGGCAGGTGTGGGTGGCATAGCCCCTCACCTAGTCTGGTTTTATATGGTCCAGTTTAAAATTTAGTATGCTGAAATTAAGTATTATGGGTTTCAGTCTTATGGGTTTCAGTAAAGTGACTTTTCAGTCTTTTAAAATTTCAGTCTTATGGTCTCAGTCAAATGAGTTTCAGTCAAATCAGGTTTCTATCATATGACAGGGATCCATATATATATATATATATATATATATATATATATATATATATATATATATATATGTGTGTGTGTGTGTGTGTGTGTCTGAGTGCGTGCGTGTGTGTCTGTTTGTGTGTGTGTGTGTGTGTGTGTGTGTGTGTGCGTGCGCCTGTGTGTCTGTGTATGTGCGTGTGTGCTTGTGCGCGTATGTGTGCCTGTGTGTCTGTGTGTGTGTGAGTGTGTGCTTGTGTGCGTGTGTGCATGTGTGTGTGTGTGTTTGTGTGTGTGTGTGTGTGTGTGTGTGTGTGTGTGTGTGTGTGTGTGTGTGTGTGTGTGTGTGTGTGTGTGTGTGTGTATACATCCAGGTATATGTAGTATACATATATATTCATACTTCAGTTTAACTGCTATTTAAAAGACTTTAATTAAAGAGGCATCAGTGAGCATGCAAAATAGCCTTTATTACTGGCCACAAGCATTAGGTTCAAACAACATGCATCCCAGACATCTGTATCTCCCAATTTTAAAGAGACAGTATGAGTAATACATTTTACTACAACCTTGTTACTTTAGAAAGTAAATACTTGTATTGCAGTGATTATTTGCAAGTAATCTCTTTGGTATCCCCAAAGTCTTAGCCATTTACCCTGATTATTTGCTGAAACTTTTACCAAAAAAGAATAAGTCATACATAAGAGAGTCAATGGATTTTCTGAAGAAAATAAAAAATAATACAGTGGAAGCTGACAGTATTTTATTAACTACTGATGTGGAATCCTTGTGTACAGTGCTCTCTCACAATTACTATATAACAGCAGCTATTGAATCTTTTAAGAAACATAATCAAGGCACACAAGCACAAATGCAAAAGTTAAGCAAGCTTATTAATCTTGTACTGGACTTTAATTTCTTTACCTTCAATGGCAAACACTACAAACAAAAAAATAATGATATATAACAAAAATACAAACCAGCAGTATCCAGAGGCCTCTGCACAAAATTTGTACAAGTCCAAAACCATAAAATAAGCACAGGCCAGGCTCCAGGTTCTTCAAAAAACTTCAGACACTTTTATTCGATCGAAAACAAACACAAGCGCTTTCACATAAATGCTTCCTCAGGTGTATATCATATTCAATCTAAACACCCTTCTTATACTCTAGAATCATAGTCACCTGATCTCTTAATAAATACTTAAAGGTACACATTCCTCTTACCTAATACTTCATTTAAAATGCAAATTTTTTAAAAAATGTATTTAAAAAATACACATATAAATGCATATATACACATATAAATGCATCCATAAAATTCAAAATATATTAATTTTTTTTTATCTATGCAGTGGTCTGTTTTTCAAAATGGGTCTCATAGGAATGTAATCATTAAGACCATGTCCTACATTCGCCCTTAACCTAACTTTCCATTCCGCCTCTAAGCTCTCTGTCGTTTTTTTTATATCACCTCCTCTAAAGGTTTCAGCACATTTTCCTATCACTATAAACTTAAAAGAATGTATCTGATCAGTCTCACAAACATGCTTTGCCAAGACATTAAACGTATTCTTCTTCTTAATAGTATGTTCCCTAATCCTGTCTTTCAATTGTCTGTCTGTCTTCCCAACATAAAACTTATGACAGAGTTGACAGACAGCTAAATACACCACATGGGTGATGTTACATGTTGCAGTAATCCCAAATTTAAACAGCTCCCCAGTATCAGGGTGCTTAAAATCCATACCATCCATCAAGTGTATGCACATTTTACATTTCCCACAAGGTTTGGTCATCTCACTGCTTACTACTGGAATAACATCCCTTGTATGGCAGAGTCGTCTCTTCAACGATTTTTTATTTTTAAATGTAAACTGGGGAGTCTTTTCTAGGTACTTACTCACGTCTCTATCATTAATCAAAATATTCCAATGCCTACTAATGACACTAGTATATTCCCTTATATTCCTTGAGTAACTAAGGCACATTCTCACTTTTTTATATCTTCATAATTCCAAACTTTTTGTGTTTCACCCCTCTCATCCCTTTTAGAGAAGTATGGCTTAGCTTTAGTACCTCTAAGCCTTTCCACTTCTTCAATATTTTTATTCCCCGTACTCTCATCATACTCTTTCTCTATGAGGTCACTACTTACTACCATAATCTGCTCTCCAAAATCTTCTTTTACATTTAATCTAGACACTCTCAAACATCGATTATGTGCTACATTTCTAGAAACATACCTTGGATGCATGCTTGTTTGATTTAATAAATCATCTTTAAATACAGTAACATCTAAAAAATTAACTTCTACATCAGACCAGTTTAGGGTGAATTTTTAAAAAATCAGTTGAATTATTAATAAATTGTACAAATTCCATTAGCTGTTCCAATGTTCCGTTCCATAGAAGGAACAGATCATCCACAAACCTTCGATAAAACAAAATATTTCGTGCAAAATTACTCTCTATTAAATTTTCTATTTCCCAATGATGCATGACTGCATTAGCATAACTATTGGTGCATGATGTACCCATCACAACACCATTACATTGCCAATAAATTTCATCCCTAAATATAAAAATATTATTTTCTAAGACTAACCGCAATAAACTTTCAACCAGGCTAATCTTGTTTCTGGTGAAACCCATATATTCAGTCATTAGCCTACTTACCCTCCTTATACCTTCATCATTTGATATAACAGTAAAAAGTGACACCACATCTAGTGTCACTAAAATAAGAATATCTGATACACAAGTTTCATTAGTGCATTCAAAAATATCTCTTAGAAAATGTTCAGTATCCTTTAAAATATATAGAGATTTCTCATTTAGCCTGCGAAGGTTCTTTTCCAAATATATCTGAATGGATTCTGTACACCAATTTCTCCCTGCCACAATTGGTCTCATTGGTGGTTTCTCCAACCCCTTATGCAGCTTAGGTAACCCCTGTATCATCGGAATAGTGGCGTTAGATATAATAAAATATTTTATGAGAGCTTCATCTATGAGATCCATATACAATAGTTCATATAAACTATTATAAACATTTTCTGTCATTCCTTTCACCTGTACAGGTGTAATTATTTTATAAAAATGCTCATTATTCAACATTTCATGCATAATATCATCATATAGTCCTATCTGGTACTATGACCTGGCCCCCTTTATCTGCGGGCCTGATCATAATACTTGTATTACTTTGTAGCCCTATCATGGCTTCAAACTCCTTCCTACTTAGATTATATTATTATTCTGAAATGTATTTTTTTGTTCATAAAATTTTTTTATATAAATCATCTATACAAATCTGCACAAATGCTTGTATTAACAAATTCAACTTAGGAATAAACAAACTGGGTTTTTGAACATAACATCCTCACTCTCTCTGTTACTTTCAAACATAACTTTCAACATTAAATTCCTTGTAAACATTTTAATATCAAATATTATGTCGGTAATGTTAGAATCAGCAGTCAGAATGAATGAAAGTCCTCAACTAAGCACACTCAGTTCCTGCTCAGTTAGTTTATATTTAGACAAATTTATAACTAATTATTTTTGTTCATTAATGGTTTCTTTATAGTGTAAGGACTCACCACACCGCCTTCGTGTTTCCTTTTGGCCCTTGTAACACTTCGCCCTCTCTGCTGCCCTGCTGTCTGGTTCCTGTTTCCCCTGCTCCTCGATTGATCCCAGGTGGGTAATGGAAAAAACAGACTTGGTAGGGGAGTAGATGCTAAATTCAACAACACTTCACTTCTTTTCTCAAAGGCGGAGGTACCACCCTCCTCCTCAAAATGCACTTCTGCAGTTGTAACAAAAGTTTTTCGTCTTGCTCCTGCATCCATTGTAAATAATGATATAACAATGGCGGCTGCCATGGCTCCCAGCATAGCTAACATACCCCTGGGCAAGTGGGAGGGGGACTTTGGGTTAAACAACACAAACTACATACAGCATATCACATGCTATTTACATTATATTGATATTTTTATTGTGTGAGAAGGTGACTCCTTGCAGCTTGGAGATTTTATCACTTACCTCAATCAAACAACCCCCTTCCTGAAGTTTACCTCTTCCCACAGCTATACTTCAACCACTTTCTTAGATATGCAGATTTCCAAGGACACCAACAATATCAGACTCGTAACTGATCTATTCAGAAAACCAATGAGGGTTAAATTACTGCACAGTAAAAGTCTGCATCCTGCAAAAAACAGGTATAAGCTGGTGAAGTCCCAGGGATATAGATTAGCTAAAATTACCACAGAGATGTAACTATTTTTGAAAAACCTGAACAACTTAGAAAATGATTTTCTTGTGAGAGGCTATCAAAGTCAGATGTTAAAAAAACATCCTGGAACCCATTACAGAACTGAAAAGGACTGAAAAACCTTCACTCAACCTCCCCAGTAGGAGAATGTTAAGAAATTCCACAGAGAATAGCAAATGCAAAAGTAGCTGCATTCCGACATACTCTTTCGATTATCATAGTATCAAAAATGTTATTAAAGAAAACTTGGCCATTGTCACAGGAAACCCTTTTCTGATTAAGATCTTAGGTGAAGCCCCATCCTTTGTTTACAGGAAGGCCTGGAGCATTATAAGTTTTGTTGAGTTCAAACCTGGATGGTATGAGAGAAACACTAAAAGATGTGAAGCTATTGTACATTTTGTATATTTATACAGCAAGGTGATAGCTTTTATTGCCCTTATTTAAAGGAAATCATTAAGACCACTGTGGGGGGTGACTGTAACACTACAAAAGTAATTTACAGGGTACAGTGCAATGAGTGTGATGCATTTTATGTGGGCAAGGCTGTAAATAAACTTAAGCGTAGGATTTCATGTCATCTGGCAGAAATCCACTCGATGTAAAAATAATGTACTAGCCAAACACCTTGCTCTTCATAAAAGACACACAGGTTTTAATAAAGTTCCAGATACTGGATCATATAGACATGGGTGATCTTGAAGGAGATATCCTGAAAATGCTGGAGAAATGGGAACTCGTGTGGCAATTAAAGCTGAACTCTTTTAGGAAGCCTGGACTAAACTTCTACTGTTCACTTAAAAGTGTACTGGAACTTAAAAAATTGCCACATTGTTTACATGACTAATTTTATTTATTTATTTTTTTAATTCTTCCAGTTGGTTTTAAATACCATGTTAAATCATTTTTAATTGAAGTGTGTATTTTGGTTCTATATTCATACATTTTTTTTTCTTTTTCTTATTTTTTTCCAGTTAATTCAAAATGATGTGTAATAACAATACTAATTATACAATAATACTTTTGTAGATAGTTTTTAGGGTTCTTGCACACAGCCCTGAAGAAGTCCAGAAGGACAAAAGCAATCTTTGTTAATAACAGGTTATAGAAATAAAATATGATTTGTACAATGGATTTTTTTGCATACAAAATGTATATGTATATATTTATATATATTTCAGATTGCCAAATGGTCTAAGGTTTATATATTTCCATCCATGTAATATATTGTTGTGGGTAAAATCACAGACTTAATAATCTGGTTAATAAGAGGTATCACATCATTATTAATTTTATTTAAAGTACATAAGGGTTATATTATTATGACAGCTATTAAGTAGGGCAGGACCAGCTCGAATGTCACACTGATGGGGGAAGGGATGTGAATTTGCTAAGATGTATACCAATACACTGTGTTTTACAGCACAATGAACCACTCCCTTGCCCGATAAAACGTATAAATATAGTTAGAAAGAGTGTGAGGAAACTATTATTCTGTTTTTTGTGTTTTACTTGGATTGCTTGCCTATGTACTTAATAAAGCATTTTCGACTGGAAACAGGCTGTCTACCCTACTTGAATTACTTTTCAATACTTAGTAATTCTGTGTAATATTTCAAATCATATATATTTTTATTATTATTTTAACTTATGATGAGTTTAAGTTTGCTACTTCTATTACCATTATCTGATCTGGTTAATATACAGTGATTAACTAGATATATATGGATTGAAAATCTTACCCACAGAGAAGTTTCTTACACTGTTTTGCAATGCTTGTTTGCAACATGTAGAAAACTTATCACAATGGTGCAGCGGATAGCATTGTTGCCTCACAACAAAAGGTTTCTCAGTTCATTTTTAAGCTGGCGTGCCTTCTGTGCAGTCTGCATGTCCTCCCTGTGGGTTTCTTCTGGGTGCTGCAGTTTTCTCCCCTGTTCCAAAGACATGCAGTAGGTGGACTGGGCACTCTAAATTGGCCATAGGTGAGATACTGCATGTAAATGTGTGGTATGGAAGAAGAACTGTGGCAGGGCTAGCCAACTGGTGGTGTAAACCTTGGCTGTAGATGATTGTCACTGTTGTTGTCACACCCCAACTCCATGTGCAAACAAATGGGAAAAGGGGTTGTGGATGGATTGATATAGAAAACATATCAGTACTATACTAGCATGTCCAGTAACATTTCCAAATATAAAGATATGATCAAGAAACATTTAGCAGTGTGTATTAGTATATTCGATCTTTTGATTATACGTAGCAGCTGTTCTGAGTATGCTTTTTCTGGAATACTGAATTTTAACACAGCTGTTAGGCATGGAAGTTTGAGCAATTGTACTACTTATGACATCTCACGTGTTCATAGGTTGATAGGTAAATACTAGATTATTACTCTGCAGACTATTAGAAGCAAAACCAATAACCAGAGGTTAGAGTCAAACCCTATACTTTGTATCTGTGAGGTAAGACCTTAAACATTATGTCAGCATCCCCCCACACATCATGTAGATCCTTCTTTCAGTCTCTGATTACATTCAGTGGCTCTCATTATCATTGGACCGGGCTCTGCTTGGCTCTCATTATCATTGGACCAGGCTCTGCTGCTGGTTGATGATCTGAACGCTATCAATATTCTTTTCACTTTGAGGGGATGGTTAGAACAGTGAGGAGGAAGATAATACTAATTCAGCTCCACTTGGGCTAACAGAAGACACTTCAATATTTATTTTTCTGCACGGAAATGTTGTCAATATGTTGTCTCTTCCCTCTGTAGATCTTTGCACCTTTAACTTAAACATATAATAGAAACTTGGCTAATCACCTTCAGAAAAACATTTGTGCTGTCCTGTTTTTCTATAATCCTCTGACCAATGACAACCTTATACATTCATAGACTTACAGCTACTTATTATGCTGTTGATCTGTGAGGCTCTTAAGAAGTCTAGCATCACATTCCTTTTAGAGTATTTAGCCCTTACATTTTGCATAAGAATAACCAAGAGATGGGCCGAACAAGCATATGTTAAGACAATTACATGTTCTCCTATCTATGAGGGATAAGGGTTCTAAATCAGGGGTGAATTTGCAGTTATCAATCCTTTCATCCAAAATACATTTGAATACATGAGAGAATGACTTTTGCTTCATGTAGAGTGGGAGATGGTTCCATGGAAGGGGTATTATGTTAACAATATCTTACTCTTTCAAAAGTGAAGGATTTTTGAGGTGTTTGCTAATGTAGGCCTTTTTTATCAGTTTTTCTACTATCTGACTGCAGCAGATGAACAGCTCATCAGCAGACCAAGAGAAGTTGGTCAGATGGTGGCTATTGCTGTTATAACTGAAGTGTGCTAGCAACTTGAGGGTGCTGAGTCCCTAAATGCCTTCGTATGGGTTTTGTAAGATTGACGGAAAGGGGAGAGACAGGGTAGAACAGAGATCAAAATAAAGGAAAGCACCAAATATGAGGTTAGAGACAAAGAGGAACACCAGCAATGAATACAACAAGGAAGGTGACGAGTTCAAAATATAGGATTAGTTAAGACAGGTGAAGCTGTGGAAAGCTGGTGGATGGACAAATTGTACTGGCCCCCGGACACATTAAAGAAGGAGGAGAAAGCATAGAGTAGAGAGTTATGGAAAAAGGTGGAAGAAGAGATCTGTAGTCTTGACAGACCTGAATCTTCCATGAGCAACAAGGAGGTCTAAGCTCTAGGAAAGAAAAGAAATGGGGATTGACTGAAGTATTGAATTACAAGGGGGATCAGTCTTCTGCTGTGGGATTGTACCAGAAAAGATTGTAGATGTGATCTTGACCAGGTTGGAGTTTTATAGGGATTACCAAATAAAAGAACCACTAGCCCCCAGTAACTTTACAGTAGGGAAAAACAATGAGGATGGTGTGTAGTTTCTGGGGGGTGAATTATGCTGAGCTGTGGATACAGTCAAAGATAAGTTAGACAATTGGAGAAAACTGGAGGTAGTAAACAAGCTGTGGGAATGTGTCAGAAATGCAGTACATAGGGCTGTAAACAAAGTTTTGAAAAAGAGGCAAGAAAGTCAAAAAAGCCAGTGTAGCAATATGGGGAGGTTCAGCTAATAGGCTAAAAGCCAGGGCATGCAAGAGGTGAAAGGAAGTAGTGGGAAAATAGAGGAGGTACAGCACCACAGTAAAAGGACACAAGATGTAGGATATCAGTGGAGGGGAAGAAAGCAAGGGCTCAAAGGTGAAAGGTAAAAGGTGAAAGAGAATTAGCAGAATAAGTTAAGAAGGGAACACTGGCTTCTTTAAATGTATAACAGAAATAAGGAACAGTAGGAAGACCTGCCCATGTTATGTAAAGATGGGAAGGAGATCACTGACAACAGGGATAATACAGAGATCCTGAATGTCTTGATGATTTATTAACTGTAAATGAAAAGAAGAAAGGCTCCTATATTGGGCAGGAGTAGGGCAAAGTGGGTGAACAGTGGACAAATACCATTATAGATAGTAAGAGAGAGAGAGAAAGCAAGAGAGAAAGATTAGTGGCCATTAGCTTCCCTAATGTAAGGTAAAACACAACATTTGGATGGGTTGCCTCTCAAGGTCCTCAGTGATTTCTGTAATGCAGTCTGCTAGCATATCCTCTGGCCAACAGATCTTTGGCTATTGTGGAAGTATCTAAGAGCTAACAAACAGCAAATGAAATCATCTTGTACATGAGGTGAGGAGCAGTAGAAATCCCTGAAACTGTAGCCATTTTAGCCTAACAATAGTGAAAGAAAAGGTCATGGAAAGAATTCTGAGGACATGTTTGGTTGAAGTCCAAAAAGTAACAATTTCTGGTACAAAAGCCAGCATGGCCTTTAGGATAGAAGGGTGTTAGTAGCTTTATTTGGGTATTATTTGTTTTTCTTTCTTGTTTATTATTGTATGAACAATTGATAAAACAATAAAGATTTATTATTGAAAAAAAAAAAGAAAATTCTACCAGACAGACCTGATTCAGTTTTATGACTGGGTTATAAAACAGCTTGACAAGGGAGTACTGGAATATGTGGTCTATATTGACTTCAGAAAGGACTTTGACTTGATTCCACATGCAAAGTAAAAAGGTTAGGACCAGGGCTGAAGAGCTATATAGTTGCATGGTCTAATGGTAAGACTCAGGGTTGTGACAAAATGCAAAATATCAAGAATTAGGAAAGTGACCAGTGGAGTATCATATGGTTCAGATCCTGTGCTTTGTATACTTCTATGAGTTTATTTCATTCATGTCAGAGGAAATATAGAGAAGGGTCAACCTATCTATTTGCTGATAACACAAATTTAGTTACACCACAGACTGGTGAGGTGAAGTGTTTAGAAAGAATTTGCAAAGACTGATCAAGTGGGCTGAAAGATGGCAACTAAAGTTTTTGCAGATACATGCAAAGTACTGCACACAGGCTACAAGACTGACATGAAACTTAAGCTGATGTGAATGAAAGTGATAGCAAAAGAACTGAGAAAGTATCCAAGGGCGTTCACTACACTTGGACTAGAGCACTAGGATCAGAGTGAAAAGGCACTGCAGAACATTCTCATGGAGATAGATTCCAGGGCAAAGAGTCAATGATTATACTACACTGGACCATTGTCACATGGCATTTTGAAAACTTTGTGCATTTCTGTAGTCCATACAAGAGGGATATTCTGCTGCTAGAGGGAGTCCAGAGGAAAACCACGACAAGGGTACATGGGAAAGATGCTAAAGGATATGACAAGAGACTAGTAGAGCTAAACCTATTCTAAATGAGACTAGAAGAGATAGCCAGGCAGTTACAAGAGTGCAAATGCTATTGTCAGGTAGATGCACGTGAGGTCTCCTAAGCAGGCATGATGGAGGCAGGAAGTGGGAGCGCAGTCAGCACATCACAATCACTAGCTTTTGTGAGCCGTGAAAACAAATCTCTACAAAGAAGTTTGTGTAGCCATGGAGTAGACAGTGAAAATGGATGCTAGAGGGGGAGTCTGTAGATGCATTTCATTGAGTGATAGATGGAGAAGAGTTGAGGCAGAGGATAGAAAAATGAAGGGATGTAGAATGTTGAATATCCCTAATGCAGACTGCATAGGTCTGTTGTCTCTTTCTGCCGTTAAGTAACTGTGATACAAATTTTCTTAAAAAAAGAAAACTATTTGAAATAAATAAATGCTAGAGACATGAAGGTACAGCATACATATTTGCACACTCTAGTTCCACACTGCACTTTAGGAGCCAGACAACAAATAATAAAGGCACTGTTGTCTATTACACATTATCTTACCAAAATGTAACTTTAGGAGCCTAAGAAACTCAGATCAATAAGCAGAATGCTGCAAAGATTATGCATGATAAATTAATAATAACTTTGAAATATGCTCTATGGCCAACTGCCATCTATGCCAATACTGTGCTGCTTTGTATCCATCTGGTAATGGTGTAGCTGCTTGTAGCTATAACTCTTGCTATATCTTTTGCACCTTTTAATTTCTCCAAGTCTTTTGGGTTTCTAATACCATAACAGGAATGGAACCATTCCTAAGTCAAAGTTTGTTTAAAGTTCAAGAAACTAGTATTGTTTCAATCTTTGATGTCAGCTAGAAGTGCTCTCTGCAGCACCCACAATGTGCCCAGTAATGACTCCTTCTGCAATTTGTACAGAGGTACATATATCGGTAAAATATCTAAGAATGATTGTAAATTCTTTTTTATAAGACCCGTTGCTACTACTACTCTTGGAACTGTTTGGGTATCCTTCTTCGACATTGCCCTCATTTCTGCCTGTAAATCCTGGCATTTTATGACTTTATGTCTCTCTATATGTAAGACACTGATATCACTGGCTGTAGCAGTTTCAATGAGCAATGCTACTTTTGTCTTCTTTTCATGGAATACTTTATCTGGTTTTCTCACATCTATTTTTTGAAATGTTGGTTACAGGTGATCCCATGTGATATAAACCATAATTTTCTATATTGCTTTGTGGTTCATGTTTCCAATGTTTGTCAGCTACTTCAGTATTACAATGTTTGCACAAACCCCAATGCAACAGTCTTGCCACATTATTATGCCTTTCAGTATACAGTCCTTCTGCCATTAGTATATCACAGACAGCAACAAGATGTGCGACTGTTTCCAATTCTGTTTTACAAAACCTTCATTTGTCTGTTTCTCCCACATATTCAATGGACTTTGTAAACCAATGTGCACGTAGTCCACTATCTTGGGCCACATTATTAACCTTTCGTCTTTTGGTTTAAATTTACCTCTCCTGAACCATTCCTGCATTTGATCCTGATCAACATGAGATTGTTGCAAAAGTTTCCTATACTTGCAACTATATTTATGCATTTTCCGGATTTCTTGCCTTCTCATCTGATCCTTCACCTTATATTCTTTCTTTTGTTTTTCGGCACATTCAGTTGCTGCCTGAATTTTATCTACTTCTGGTCTGATTTCCATTCCCACTTGACACCAATATGCTTCTGCTAAACTAAGCAGGGATGTCAATTTAGACTTATTCTTCTCATGTTTTAAAACTTTCACTATGTTTGGGTCTTGTGAGGTCAGCAGATATGTATTCAATCCTACGATTGCAGATCTATAGATGTAATCAGTTTCGAGGAGGCCCATACCTCATTCAGAATGGAAATATATAGTACTGGTATGCACTGATTTTTATAGACCATTTGATGAGCATGAAGCATCATTCTTCCTTTCCTGTCCAATTTATCCAACACCTTTTGGGGACAGTCAATCACTCCAAAACTGTACGTTAAGACAGGAAGAGAAAATTGGTTTATAGCTTAGATTTTGTTCCTAGATGTCAATGCTGTTTTCAGTATTAATTTAATTCTTCTAAAAATATTACTTACTAAGTTTTATTTGCATTTGTTCATGTTTTATTGTCGATCCTTCATTAGTTCCCAAATATATATATATACACTCCCTCTTGCTCAAGTTCCTTTCTGTCACATTTCTGTCCCAGACTGATGTTTTCTTGGTGCTGCAGCTTTCCTGCTTTAAAGGTTGCTTTTGCACATTTATCAAGACCAAATGACATTCTTATATAATTTGAAAAAGTTTTGACCACTTGCAGTTGTGTTTTTATTTCCTTATCTGGTGAACTATACAGTTTTAAATAGTCCACAAAAAGAAGATGAGAAGTCTTTACACTTTGTTCTTTTCTGGGTGCCAAATTGTAGCAATGACCTAATCTGTTAAGTAGATAGATGAATGGGTTAAGGGCAAGACAAAAGAGCAGTGGTGGCAAAGAGTCACCCTGGAATACCCCCCTTTGGATTTTTATCCCTGGAATAATAATTTGTCCTTTATCGTGGTTTGACTGCAAAGTTGTTTGTCACTGTTTCATGGTCGCTGTAATGTAATCAATTAGAGTAGGTGTATCTTATACATTTTTAAGGACTCTTTTATCCATAAATGTGGGATGCTGTCAAATGCTTTTTTTGTAGTCTATCCATGCCATACTTAAATTCTTCTCCTTTTTGCAGTTCTCCAGTATGACTTTATTTAATGACAAATGATCCTTTGTTCCATATGACTTTATTACCCTTTTGTTCTATTGTCTTGATTGAGTTTTCTTCTAAATTACTATAAACTCTGTTGGCATCAATTTCAGTATATACTTTATAGGTCATCAGAAGGCAAGTTATTCATCTATAGTTTTTAGGATAGCTTGCAGATTCACTGTTAGGTAGTAGCATTGTTTTTCCTGTTGTTAACCAGGTTGGTGTCTGTTCGGGGTGTGCATACAAATAGTTCTTACTCATGGCTAAATCTTCATATAAAGATGTTAATACTTTTAGCCAGAAGTTAGGTACTATATCTGGGCCTGGAGTTTTCCAGGAGCTTTTCTTAATTTTGTTTTAACCTCTCTGGCCATTACTTCATCCTATTTCATATCTTCTACATTTGAACTTCTTATTCTTTCTTTTACTTTGTCTATCCATTTAACGTCTTTGTTATATTCCACAGAATCTAAAAAGATTTTTCTCCAAAATGTATCTATTTCTTATATGTTTGGTTGTGCTTCAATTCCTTTGCCTTGTTTCCCAATTCTCTATAAAACTTTTGTGGGTCATTAATAAATTGCTTATTTGTATTTTTCCTGTATATTTATCTGCATATCTTTTACGTTTTTCAGCCTGTGCTGATATTTTTAATTTATTATTTGTGATAGTGCAGGGTAGATCCTGATCTGTTCTGATACTGTTTATTGGTTTTATCACATCTATCTTTATGAGTGTTTTTGTTGATCTGTTCCCTCTTCTATATTCTTCTGACAGTGACACTTCTTGTTTTAATTGCTTTATAGTTTTCTCTATTTGATACTTCCATGACGGCATTTGATTTCTCCCTTTCATTTCACTTACTGACCTATATTTTTGTGGTAAGACTTTATCTAGTATTAATTTAGCTGCACAGTAATATATCCTGTTTGCTTCTGTTATTTCACATGAATGTGTATGAATGTTCCTAATTACTGTGTTCATTTGTTTTATCAAATTTTTAACTTTTGGGTTTTACTGATTTTCTGTAGTCTCTTTCTTTCATTCATCTTAATATATCTGTCCATCTCTTAAATCAAGCAACTCTTCTCTTACATCATTTTCTTCTAAACTGAGTGGACATTTTTTGTTCTCCATTTCCTGCAGGCATTCCACAGAAAGTTCCAGAGCATCTTCCTGTACCACATTCTCTTCAGTTTCATCCTGTGTCATCCATTGCTCTTTCGTATGGGACCTCAATGGCCTATCAGTCCACAACACTGACTGCATCAGAGTTGTCACAGGTTCCATTATCTTCCTTTGCTGTGCAACTCCAACTGAACATTTGTACTGGTTTCCTATGGAAGGCTCCAAAGTATCTTCATATGGCAACTTATCAGCTGTTTTCTGCTCCACTGGTTTCACCTTAATTTGGGGATTTCTTGCTCTATCCTGTTGTGTTTTTGTCAAAATTAGATTTTCTACATTAAATCCTTCACTTCACAGGTAATCCATAACCTCAGTTTCTATTTATTTAACTTCTGCATTACTAATCCTCCTTTCCATGTTTCCTCTTTGTTTTCTTATTTTTTGAATTGTACATTTTTCCATGTCCAGATGCCTTTGCCTGTATTTCTCTTCAAATATCTTTGGTGCTGCTCTTTTTGTATTGATTAGTTTTGCTTTCTCCTTTGCATAAATATTGCACCATATTAAATATCTTTCACTTTCCCATGTCCATATTTCTTCTTCAGATGTCACCTGCTCCTCCTATTTCTCCTTACTTGGGAGACTTATTGTTCCATCATGCTGTGATATAACCTGTGTTAGACTTTGTGTACCAAATCCTTCACTTTGCAGGTATTCCATAACTTCAGCTTCTATTTTTTTAACATCTATTTTATTAATCTTCTGTACAGTCCCTCTTTGTGACCTTATTTTTTGTATTGTGAAAATTTCCATATCTGGATGCCTTTGCTTATATTTCTCTTTGAATATATTTGGGGCTGCTTTCATTGTATTAATTTGGCTTTTTTCTTTGTGTAAATACTGCACCATATCAGATCTCTCTTTTTTCCCATGTCCATATTTCTTTTTTATACCTTTCAAAAAATCTCTATATTTTGTTCTTTATATTTTTGCACTTCCTCAGTTGCTCCTTTTTCTAAATGGCCCAAGGTTTATTGGTCTATATAATGTTTTTCATAAATCTGTTGCATTAATGAACACAATTTTTTTATATTTGAAGCTTTTGACAGTTTTGCTTATGCAAGCATTTTTCTTTCCTCTAATTTCTCTCTTAATCTTTTTGTGTATCTTCTGTCTGGAAATTCTGGGCTTCTTGCATAATAGTAACAATACATAATTTCTTCCTTACCCTCAATAGTCTACTCTATCATCTTTATGGCTGTATTCTGGCCTATCAATTTTTTTATTTTTGTGGACTATTACTTCCTTCTACAATAGGGGGCCATCCTCCCCCTGGGCTTGGCCTGGCCCCATTGTAGGAATGTTTCCATGTCTTGAGGATTCTACACTATCATTTTTTTCCCATTCCTGCACCAGTGTGCCTACCAGATTTGGGCACTTTTTTATTCTGGGTCTTGTGGACCCAGCTATCTTTTTTATTTTTAACCTAGTTCCATCCATGATATATTCTATACAAAATACAGTCTATATATCAATGTTGTCTTGGTGAGATTTTGTGGAACATGGGATCCACCTTGTGAAGGTCCTGACTAAGATTTGCGGATGAATTAAATTCCAGCAATACTATTTTCCTTTACTTGCTGATTTATCATCTCTCCATTTCGAACCTTTGCACTGCTGTGTGACAGCGAGGGAACTGGAAGATTTCTACCAGTATATAATACTATTAAGACCAGATGGGATTTGGAAATTACCATCTAAAAACCAAGTCTTGGACACCATTACAAAATTCTTGTTTATTCAGAAATATTTTCTTCAAAAGATAGAAGACAATTAATTAAAATCCACTGCATGATTTTCAAAGTCTGTCCCATACGGAATTCTCTCAGAGAGCCATAAAGCCAGAAAATATGCTCCCAGGCCTAAGGTGTGTCATTTACAGTACCTACATATTAAAAGAGATGTCAAGAATATATCTGAGGTAATTTGAGTATCTAAAAATTGGCCTGAAATCTTTCATTTAAATTGCCTCCAGCTCCATGTTTTAAATATATCCTGAAAAGGGTGTAGGAATACTGCTCTAGTGAAGTCCTTCATGTGCTTGTGTAATGTCTGTCCACACTTAGGATTTGGGTTTGAATAGGAAGACTGTGTATGATACCTCAACTAGTTTAGAGAGTAAACAGGACACTCAAATCTCCACACAAATGACATTGGGCACTGTATTTCAAAAGAGCTGAGATTAAATACATGGCCAGCCCTGGATGAAAGCTGCATGAAGGAGATAAAGGTGGCTATAGATGTCCTTTTGAGGAATGTCTTACTCTAAATGATGATTGTCAAAGGATTTAATTTCCCTGTAAAATAGAAATCTCCAATGGATGCCATCCTATGAGCAAGCACTGAATATGCCATTCTGTTTTTGATTGTGTTCATTTATATTAATTTTTGTTAGAAATACAAACTGTGTTTTTTTTTCTTTGTAGTACAACAGAGTTGCTTAAATGAGTCTTGCTGCACAGATATATGACCTTCTTAATACCTGGCTTTTACCTAGAAGCACTTGCTTATTATTTTTTTCCATCTTCATGACATCATATATCATTTCAAGAATTAAGACCTTCCAAAAGAGAGGACTTTAAAGAATGGGTAGTGAAAACAATTCTAAGGAGTGCACAAGTTTCTTCAGAAGGGATGGCTGAGGAGTGAGATAAAGTGAAAATAAAATTTAAAAATATTGTAAAAATAAGAAAGAGATATGGGAAAGAAGTAATTGGAATTACATAGAGGGATTTTCAAAGGCTAAAGAGTTGCAAATGAAAGGAAACACACAGAGGAAAAAGTGGAGCAATTGTTGAGTACTAAAGGAAAATTGAGTATCTGGATAATATGAAGTAGTTTAGAAAGGTCACAAGGTTACTTGTTAAGCAAGTATTTTTGATAAGAGCCCCTGAGCACACAAACTGTTAGCACAGTAACTTAGACAACAGGAAGCAGAAAATGTTATTGCCAAGCTAAGGGAGCCTATGATTAGAAAATAACCAGAGATCCTAAAGAGGTGTTACAGACATTTTGGAAACTCTATGAAAGACTATAGTGTAAAGGAATGGGGGTGGGGGACCAAAAAAAGACAGAACTGGAAACATTTGTGAAAGACATAAATACATCAAGTTTAGAGGAAGACGAGACTCAAAAATGAATGGCTAAGATGGGAGAGGATGAGATAACAATGGTGATATATAATCAATCCACAGGGAAGTCTGCTGGAATAGATGATATACCTATGGAAATTTGGAAGTTAGAAGGGGGGGGGGTGATAAAGGTCTGGAAGATTTTGTTTAACAATATTTTAAAATGAGGGATAAATGAGAGATGGTGCCACCATTTTGGAAGAATGCTATGGTGAATGTGCTACTCAGAGTAAAGGCCCTTTAAATCCAACTTCCTATAGACCAGTTTCAATTTTGACCACTCATTATAAAGCATTTATGTCTATACTAACTAATAGAATGGTTAAGATGTTGCCAAAGCTGAAAAATATGGATCAATGTGGTTTTGTGGAGGAGAGACAAACATTTGACAATATTAACAGAATGATGGTGATCCAAAGGGAAACAGAGTGCAAGAAGACTCTTTTATTGTTGGTGGGTCTTGATACAGAGAAGGCATTCAATAAACTTACCTGTCACTTTATGAGTATGACAATGGCATTTACTGCATTTTCTGATTTATTAGGAAGATATCTGAAGGTTTAGAGGTAAGAATCAAGATGGAGGGTTTCTGTCTGATAAGCTGGGTGTGAATAAAGAGCCTAAGCATGGGTGTCCTCTTTCTCATTTGTTATTTGCATCATACATATGGCCATTGACAAAGAAAATAACAGACTCACAAATTAAAGGATATAACTGCTAAAGTACTCAAAAAAGAAGCCTTAGTTGCAGTTATTATTTTGTACTTCATAAATCCAAGAAATGGATATTTCATTGTTGTGGAACATTTTAAGACAGTTTTTTTTTATTTTTTTCAGGATATAAAATAAATGAGGATGAAACAAAAACAATAACAACAACAAACTATGTTCTCACATATTAGTTATTTCAGAAATATCCATATTTATGGGGACATGATAAGATAAAGTATTTAGGTGTTGGGATTAAAAAGGATTTGATTATGACAGCTAAGGAAATGTGAGAAGAGACTAAACAAAAGATAATGCAAAAAGTGTGAACATGGAAACTGTTAAACAATGGATATGGATAAGAAGGTACAAGCAGTGAAAATGCTTTTAGTTTCTTTGGTATTTTATACAGGTCAGGCATATTTTTATCAACCAGAGGAGAAATGAGGACCACAATTAATAAAGAATTGAAGAAATGCATTGGGAGGAAAAGAGGGCAAGATTTAAGTGGGATAAATTGTTTTCCCAACAAAGTAAGGTGGTGTTTATGTACATAACAAAAACAGAAAACTATAAATCACAGTGGAAAAAATGATGTTGAGATGGGGGGGGGACTTTACAGAATAAGGAGAGAGCAGGATTTTTGATGTAGCCACTTAAGAAGAACAGTAACAACCATACAGAACAGTAACAACCATACAGAACAGTATATATGCAAAGTAGCAGAAAATATTTTGAGAACTGAGCCAAAAAGGGAATGAAGTAAATAGATTTTACCAATATAAATAACTGTAAATAGGGGCATGGAAATTAGGCAAGAGGGAACTTGAATTCATTGGCAAAAAATAGTAAAGAAACAAAGGTGTTATAATGAAATAACTAGTAAAAGAAACATTTGGACTGCAGGTTGGAAACTGCCTTCTTCACCAGTGATTGATAACAGAGTTTAGGCATAGAGAAAGGGATAGAGGAGTATAGTTGAGTCTGGAACAGAAGCTGTGGTAAAAAAGCATAATTAGTAGGGCATGTACATTGTAACAGTAAGAATAAATCAGTAGACATTATAAAAGACTGGAAAATGAGCATGGAATACATTATACAAATAAACCATTTGTATGGCTCCCAAGTATGCCACAAAATGTGAAAGGTTTAGAATTTTTGCATAAAAGTATTTGTCTTGCTACTTTTATACCTCAAGTAATCTTCAAATAATTTTTCCACAGGAAGACAACAATTGCTAGCGGTGCAATGGGAAACAGAGGGCTACTTGTGAACATGTTATTTGAAAATGTAATGAGTTGATAGATTTTAGAAGTTCCATACAGGGTACTTTGTCAAAATGGTAGGAGAGCAAATTATTTTAATTAGGGAAATTATTCTTTTGAGCTGGGATATAGAAATTGAATTGCATAGACACAGTAAGGCCCTACTAAGTTTAATGCTGCTGGCATTCAAAAAAAATTGTTAGGAAATAGAAATCAAAAGCAAAACCAACTGCAACAGAATTTTTGAATGTTGTTAAGAAGATAAAGCACCTGGAAATGGGATTTTTATAAAAGGGAAGGAGTAAACTACATATAAACACATGGAAACTCTCAGAACAATACATATGGAATGATATTCAGGAAGAGTGATATTTCAGGAAGGGCAGGACTTGAGCAATCTATGTAATGTTAAATTAAGCCACTGTTAATACCAGAATTGTATTTGCATAATGCTGTAATGGTTTCTTTCTCTTTTAAAAGTAAATGTGTTCTCATGTGTGATATTAATAAAGATGTTTAAAACAATGAAGGCCTTCAAAGACATGAGATAGTTACATATCATTAGAATAATCTAGGTATGAATTTTAACTGCTTTTGTGCATCTTGCTATAGTGGGTAGACACATACCAACTTTATGGAGAGAAGCAAAGTGTAAATCTACACTCACCTACTAAGGGCCACTAAGCAAATTCTAAAGCTCCCTTGCACCACTTAATCTAGCTATCTCTGGAATACTTGATACAGTTGTTTTTGTATCATAAAATAGTTTTAGGAATAATTTTATCTGTATTGAAAAAGCTTCTATTGTAATGGGAAGTTGAGTTATTTCTGCCTAATAAGACTTCCATCAAATCTTTCATTATTGGATAAAGTTGTAACTCACTGAAACTCCTGAGTGCATTCTTGGAAAACCAAGGGCATCAGTACACCACAGAAATTTATACTGAAACCAGAGAGATTAAGAAGGAGAATAGCAAATAGTGAAGGCCACTGTTTTCACAGAGTTACAATGTTGCCTGAGAAGTGGCATAGACATGCATGACATCCCCAGCAGAATTAGAGACCATTTTGTGTTAACAAAAATTGGCCAACAGGTCATCTACAGAGACTTAATTTATATACTCACTTTCCTACTGAATGTCCTGTTAGCTTTCATTTATCCTTGATTTTTACAGTCAGTGATTTGACAGGCAAAGCAAATAGCAAAAAGAAGAAAATGTCAACTTATTTGGTGCTCTTGCCTGTCCTGATAGTGACAGAAATATGTTGGCCATTTTTGTAATAATTGTGAAAGATCACAAATAAAATTATTTCAATGGGTCAGTCAGCCTTATATGAACTTTGAACACTTTTAGTATACAAAAGAGGTGGTTCTCTTCTCAAAATATCAAAATCCTTTTTGGTATCTACAATTAGAAATATAGAAGGGATATCTTTTTCCTGTGCATATTCTACCAGAACTAGAATTCCTTCACTCAGTCAGTGGCATGACATCCTTGGATAAACTCACATTAATGTTTATATATTAATTTAGCTACTTCAGATTGCAAATAGCTTATGGAAACCTCTATATGGGTGGAGAGGGAGTGGTTATGATTACCCATTTTCTGTACTACTAATATAGCTATATCTTTCCAGGGGTACATTACAGGAGAAGATAAGTAATTCCAAATGATGGCACCTCTATAATTGTAGAAATGTTTGTGGAATGACATCTGTAACGGGAACTGTAATACACTAATCAGTCTTGATCACTGCCTCCTCTGCATTCATAGCTGGAATAGCCAGCTTGGCTACATCATTTTCTACCAGCTTATGAACAGGAATGGTGTTTAAGAATGATAGAGACAAGAAGGCACTGTCTTCTCTTGGAGAAAAATGCACTGCATGAAGATATTTCTGAAGCTTATTTAGAATGCTGTGACACCCATGAAGGATTTTGCCAGATCACCTCTGTCCATCTGTTCCGTAAGTATGACAGACACCTTTCTTGCATAACCTGAAGGGCGGAGTCTTGCTTGTTTTAATAGATAAGGCTTTTCTGCTTTAAATGCATCTCTGTTTTCTTGTGAAAGAATTGATAAGACTGTAGTATACTGGATTTAACTGGAAACAACTGAAATGAGACTAGAATGAATGTCTTTAACTATTAATTACCCAAACTTATGCTGAACAGGTGCCAGCCTCTCTTTTATGGGCCAAGTCTTTTTTGTACTTTTCAGAAAGAATTCTGCACATGCTGTAGTTCAGTTAAAAGTGGTTTATTAGATGATAACAAAATCCGAATACTGTCTTGAATAACAGTGCTGATAAACAATAACAGTCTGTAGAAATTCTGATATGCTGGATAACAGTGTTGCTAAATATATCCAAAGTTTCTGCATGGATATTCTGATTCTCTTGACTAATATCAACTGAAACAGTCTTTACCTTCTGAATAGTATGGATGTTTGACCTGACTTCTGTACTCAGGCAAGAGAGTCTGTACTGCAAAGACCTTTTGCATATCAGTCCAAGAGCTAACTTAACTGACTCCACTGACTGTGTCTGAAGTATTTCCTAATAATACCAGAACCCTGTAATGTTTTACGTGCTTCTTTAGCCTTGGTTTCCAAGACTTGCCTTGCATTTGCCTCACAGTGCCTAGCTGTCTATTCTTTATCTAGCATTCCATTGCAAGTACACATATCTTTCATTCTGTATGTTTCCATTGAAAACTGTTATTTCTGCACATCTCATGCTTAGCCAGTAAGATTATCTTTTCCTTTCTACTGAACTGCCTTTCCCTAAAACTGAAAGCATACATGAAAACACAAGTCTGACGCTATATTTTCATGCCTATTATTCTACCTTAATGTACTATAGTGAACTCACTAAGAATACCCTCAGTCTAACATCTTGTTTAAAATTTCCTGAATTAAGCATTTCTATTTCCTGAACTCTTACTGATAACTGCTCTCACCTAACTGGTGGAACACCATTAAATATTTTACTTTTATTTGAATGTGATTTAGGTCACCACCCCATTCCCTCATCTTTTGTTTGATTAAAGTTTTCAAGCTCACAAGGATGGGACCTTTTAAGGTACCCCAGAACATGTGAGGAGCCAAGCTCATAAGTAAGTCAATGTCTCTAATTTCTGATTAAAGCTCAGGTGTTAATTGTTCATGACTCAGCTATTTAGGAGAAATACATTAAGCATTCATAAAGTAGAAGGACTTTTTCTGAGAAGATATAAAAAACTGCAACAGCAAATAATCTCAGTGAATATTTGGTGTGACATCAAAACCCTAAATTGACTCAGTTAATATGGATGAGGAATATATCTGATCTATCCAAAAAAAAAATGTTTTACCAGCATTTGAATATTGTGTAAAATACAACATAAACTGATTCTTAAAGAACATACTCCATTTACAAGCTAATGGCTGTAAAGTGGACAGGAAAATGCAATATATCTTGATATGAATCATGCCATTGGCTTTGCTTTGGCACCAGTCCCTCTTTGGCAATACTCAATAAGTCACATCCCCCACCACTGAGCAAATAAATTAATCCTTGTCCTATTTAGCGTAATGTGATGAAATAGGGCATAAAGATGCAGGATTAGCTCTTAGGATATAATAAGTAACACAACTGTAAATAGTCTTCCTCCTATAATACCTTTATACTCACAATTCTGCCTGCTCATCTCTCCGTATACCCTTAATTGTCATATCTGCCATGGTAGACACCAGCACTGCAACTCCTCTATGCTTTCCTTAGTTATATAATGATCATACAGCTGCATTAAAAATAATGTAATTTGGCATATTCTAAATCAGAAATGTGCTGCTTCCTCATAGTAGAATTGCCTTTTCTCCAATACCATTTACAAAAGATGGTCTTGTTAGAGATAATACGCAAGCTTGGGCATTCCTTAGTGTATATGCCTGCAATACCTAACTAGGGCCTTAAAAGCATCCTGATATTCCCCAATTAGATCAATATCATTATTGTTGGTTCTCAATTAAGAGAAGGGCGCTGAAGTATGCACAAAAGCCTTATATTCTCAAAAGAAGAGGATCCAAGCCCCATAGAGTATATGGGTCCTATAACTCAGATTTTATAATATGGCAGGTATATATGCAGGCTTGAATAGTAACAAACTTCCACAAAGGAATAAAGTAACCAGCATTGAAAAATGAATAAAAGCAAGGAAAAAATGCTGGATACACACGGCAGACTATTTAATAAAAACAAATACAAAAAATAGCAAGCGCTTTCATGACCAAATGCCACTTCATCAGACTACATTTAAAATCAAGAATTGGTTGTTTAAATAACATGATGTAGCTAAGCCAACCAATCAAATACTACATCCATCAAAATCCTGCACTAATTAAAAAAAAAATCCATGCTAAAAAATAAATAATAAATAAATAACAAAGAACTCTCTGAGCCGGTTACAATTAGTTCCCACTGCTTTTCCCCCTTTCATCACTGACTTTCTCATCTGTCTATCACTATTGTACCCTCCTCTGGTTAATTATATCTTTCATTAGTACTATGTCTCCCTTCCTTCAACTCCAACAATAGCCTGGAACATGCCAATCTTTTCATTCAGAAAAAAATATATATCAATTGCTTAAATCTGGTCTCTTCTAATAAAATGATGCATGCCCCATCTTCTTAAGACACTCCTTGCAAGCTCTCCATTTGTGAAATGTAGTTTAACCTCATGCATCCTATTACATAACCTTAATAGTATTAACTGTTTCTGCCCCCCCCCCCCCCATAAATGTTGCAACTTTGTGCACTTGGTGTGTGCACACCATCCTCTGGACATTCATATATAAGTGAACTGCCTTATCACCAAACCAGAAACAATAACCTAGCTAACATGACAAAATACTAATAGCACTGCAGACTAAAGAAATGCATAATTAGACAAGGAAATGCCTACACCAAGCAAACGCATTGCTGCGCTCAAACACAGCAATGTCGACCATCCCACGGGAACACAGAGTTGACCTGAGGCATTTCATCACAATACACAGACATGGACTCAGCATTTAAGAAGCAGAGTCAATCGTAATTTTAAAATTATGATTTATAAAAGCAACATTTATAGAAAGAACACTAAAGATAATACTGAGTCAGTGTGAGTACAACAGAACACATAGTAACTGCAAAGTGCAACTCAAAATAATTTAACTGAGCTATAGCCCAGCAAATGTAATCGTTGGCATCACAGAGGGGGGATGAAATAGTTAATTTTGGAAAGAAGCCTGACCTACTCTTCACATCATGTCTGTTGTCAAAAGTAACTCAGACATAGGTCACGCAAATGCTGGTAGACTTAAAGTAACAGCAACCAAAAATAGGAAACTTATAATATTGCCAAATCTGGCTGTTCTTCAACAGATGTCACACTTTAACTACAGCTACAAAACCTAATTAACCAATACCTAACTACAGGGGCAGCAACAATGACATTTCTGTTAATAACAAAAAAAAAACAGCAGTGAATTTGCATGTCCTATATAAAGTCAATGGACAAAAAAAAGTCAGTGGCAAAAGTTCTGCAAAAACACAAAAGTGTCCATTGTTGATAAATGCAACAATATCTTTCAGCCAGTGAAGAAAAAACTTGCTAGCACTGTATGCAAAGAATCTAGAAGGGAAGCACAGCCCCACAGATCAACCAATAATTGTTCCTCCACCTAATGTTTCATAGTTACTTTAGGATGTATAATTGCTGTTGTAGAATAGATTTTATATCCAAAATATACATATATACATTGTGCAAGTAATATGTACACACACACACACACACACACACACACACACACACACACACACACACACACACAGCAATTACAAGCTCTTCCTTGACTGTCTACACCTTAGACATTTCACTGTGACCAGATCAATGAAAATCAATACAACTTCATTCCCTGACCTTGCCTCATATTTTCTTTAAAAATAAACCAACAAAAAACAGAAAGAAAGACATTTTTATTTTATTTTATACTCTAAAAATGTTTAATTTTCTAGTAAATCTCTGAGGAATATAATTAACCAATAAACTCTGTAGTTAATTTCATAAATTTATTGTAAATAGAAAAACATGATGATGCAAAACCTATTCATTTATTAACTTTTTAAGTAAATTGGGACAATTTTTAAAATTTACCCTGAATTTGGGTTTAAATTTCCCCCATTATTGTTGACTTTGTCCAGAAATTTTGAGCAAAGAAGTTAAGAAGTATGTGTGCACATTCATTCTCTCTCTCTCTCTCTCTCACACACACACACACACACACACACACACACACACACACACACACACACACACACACACACGCACACACACACACGCACACATGCACACGCATGCACACACACACACACACACACATATTACTTCTGTTTTTATTAATTTTCCCATGTTTGCTAAACAGTGTCACAGATAGTTAGGGGAAAAGTAAAATAACTGTTCCTTGTAAGTGCTATTGCAGTTACTTTTATTAATTTTCTTTTTCTTTTGTAATTTTATTTTTTTTTAACTGGCACTTGCTAAGCAATCATATTTAATGAGTAAAGCCATCATGATGGATGTTTAGATTTTTTTTATTTTTTTATCCGTGATTCATGTTGGCTTAGTATGTTGCTGTCAAGCCATAGACCTGATCCCAGTCCACTTTCTTGACTGTCTGCCCCTTAGATGTCTCATTATAATTAAATAAATGAAAAAAATGCTTGTTGTATAATGTAGTGCAATGAATCTGCTCTCCCCCTCCATTGTATGTACATTTCAATTGTCACTGATGTTATTGAATGTCCCTCATTTTGCCTCATATTTTTACTCTGCTGTCATTTGAAAAAAAATGATTTTCATACTTTCCATTGCTTAGAAAAAAGTGTGGCGATGCAAAGTCTATCACACTATTAACTTTTTAAGTGAATTACAGAAATGTTTAACATTTTCCCTGGTTTTGGGTCTATGTCAACTCATTATTGTTGGATTGCTGGCTTTGTCCAGAATTCTTAAGCAAAGAAGTTAAGCACCATGGGCACCCACACACACCTACTCTGTTTCTCTTTCTCATACAGACACACACATACACACACACATGCACGCACATGCGTACTCACACACACACACACACACACACACACACACACACATACACACACACACACACACACACACACACACACACACACACACTTCTAATGCAGTTAACTGCATTAGTTTTATTTCATTTTTCAATGTGGCTTTTTAAGACCCTTGGATAGCCTGGGGGGAGGTAAAATGGCAAGGGTAGCTCTTTGTAATTGCTTTTGCAGTTACTTTTGTTATTTTAACTGATACCTGTAAAGAGCAAAATCAATATGGGAGCTGTTCTGTTTCCTTCTCAGTCCATGCTTCAGAGAAGAAAATATGCTGTACTGGGGTCTCCTTATGCACTAATACCCTGTTGGTTCTCCAACAGGCTACCATAGATCAATTCTGTCCATTTTGTAATAGTTATTAAGACACAGTATCACACTGTTATGGGCAAGGATCTACATGAAAACATTTATTCTTATTTTTCTTCTAATAACTTCTACACAGTAAATAAAGAAATGAGTGACTGTAGTTCACAGTTTATTTCATTTTGCTCTATTGCTCCTAGAGGATTTTCTTGTGTCTGGTTAGTGTCCACATGTGCAGTCTTACAAACTTATCTCCTCACATTCCAGAACTAGCTGGATTTCTCATTCCTGCTTGCTAGTTTGATGTGCTTAGCTCCCCTTAGATTAACTTCTATCTTATTTAAGTCGTTTTGTCAGTGGATGCAACTATTGTTATGATATTTTGATTTTTGACATATGAAATACATACACAACATAATGTATTATTACTGGCTTCCCTGTGTAATGCAAATAATCATCATGTGAAATTAGTAAGAAGCATAACCCATTATTAATAGCTTCCTGAAGTGATGCAAACCCAGTTCCTAATTATCTCAAGCACCCAGCTTCCATGCTGTCTCCTCTGGATGCACTTGATTTGCATGCAACTTGGCAACAGGGTTATAGTGAAAATGAAAAATGTTTATCATCTTTCTACAGAACAGTTTGATGTGATTATTACTGCCTTTTTTTGGAGACATGGAGTCTTTAAACATCCATTTGCACCAAGGACCAGGAGTAGTTTAAATTATAAGTATATGGATATCTATTTCTGTTAAAAAAGGCTTAGCTTCTGAGATGATTTCATGCAAGGCTTTGGAGTGCAGGCTATATTTAGTAGCAATAAAAAACTTGATATCAAATATTCATCGTTTTTTAATATGAATATAAACAATAAATAGACTGCATATATTAAAAATATAAACCAAAAGATAAAACCATCATTTATTAGCGAAAGTTTTTCATCTCTGATATACATTTACCACCTAAGGTTTAAAACCTAAATATGTCAGGGATGCACCATTACTTTTCCTGAAATGCATTTTCAGTATGCAAATAACAGTTAAAAGTTTAAAAAGCAGTTGAGATATTCATTGCTGCTCATATTTAAAAAAATCTTAGCACAAAATAAAGGATTATGATTGGGTCTCTGATTATAACCAGACTGTTGTATGTTTGAGAAATGAACTCATTTGCTCTTGAAGTTAAATTCTTGAATCCATTTTGTGAAAACATTTTAAATTTCTATGATCAGAAACCAGTCACATTTCTTTGTAACAGGCAAAGAAGTTTAGGTTACCTTAAGAGTGCTCCCAATTTAAAAAAAAAGTGTGGCAGAACATCTAGGAATATAACCATTGTTTTGATTTCTACTTTATGCTCACATATTTTATTGTTACTCTTCTATCCTGTTAAATTTATATGTCAGTCTGAATCATATCCTAAACAGTTAAGAGATAAACACATAATTTAACTGTGCCTCCATGCAGTCAAAAAGTGTGCCCCACAATCAAAAAACAAAACTTTTTAGGGACACATTCTTAACTTTAAGAACGTTTTGCTTGGATCTATACTTTAGACATTACTTAAATGTATTATAATCATGTTCTGAGGTCTGTAAGTTATACTGATCTGAGAGATGTACTCACATGAGTTGAGTGAGCATACCTGGCTACATCTTTATAAAATAAAATGTTTAACAGCTTAGAGGATATGAGTGGAAATAGCTTTGAGTGGAAATTGTTTGCATTGGTCATAACATAACATTTACATCACTGAAGTCTTGTAGCTTTCTGATTACAAAGACCGTGATGGGCTATGCATGCCTTTGCAACAAAACACCGAGTTACTTAGTCATGCTTATGGATTTAAACAAAATGAGTTATTGTGAACTGTTTAACTGCTTCTGAAGCTGTTGGTTGGTTAGTAATGCACATCATTTCTGGATGCTATTTGTCCTGTCGCATTTGAAAGATATGTTGCAGCTTTTAAAGCTGTTAGCTGGTTTTCATGCAGTTCTAAGATGGCTGCGGTATGCGTGGGAGCACAAAGGTTGATTACTTATAACAGTGTATTTCATAATAAGAACCTTGAGTGTAACAAAGTTGTTATAGCTAGATTCTGATGAATGGACCACACAATACCAGACAGGAATAAGCAAAGTATGTGTTTTAGACATGAATGTCATGAATGCCATGAAATTCACCTTTAGAATGGAGCAAAGAGAAGTTTTCTAGGTGAATCTTGTCCATTTGGTTGACTTTCCAATGTAACTAACATATCAGTCCAAAATCAGATTACATTAGTGTGTCTCTCCCCAATGCCAAAGTCTAAACAAAAAAAAAGCCTAATCATGAGACAGTCCTTCATTTGGAAAGCATCCATGCCTGTGTAGTTACTGAGACTTAGTTTTAAATGTAAAGATAACTTCCCTTCTGTACCTGGGTTTTGTACTTTTTTATGTCTTCAGGCCCAATGGCAACTGTGGTGGAGATTCCATGTTTGTTAAGGAACATTCTACCTCCAGGCAGATCTCTACAGACACACTTATGGAACTCATTAAACTCCTCAGTCAGATGGCTCATGCAGATAGGATTAATCATCATTCACTGGCTTGGTATATGATATATTGTTTGTCCATGGATGGCAACGTAAGATTTGTCACTGTCCTAAAGTATCTCCCTTTTAGCAAAAACTCCAACATGGGGGGGGTGATTTCTACTACCCTTCAATAAACTGGGACATCTATGCTTCCAACATAGGATATGCCCAAAAATTCCAAGCCCTCACAAATAAGAACTCCCTTATAGGGTCATAGGAGGTTACTAGGCTAGCAGCCCTAAAGCCTTTACAAGCCTAGCCATTCATGCACCTATTTTCCCAATTATCCATGCTTACTGGTAGAACAGCTTTGGTGTATGGCTATGCCTTAGGGCATCTACAAAGTGCCCCGCTCCATAAGGCCACAAGTGACAAGCCAGGGGTGAATTTGCAATTTCCCATCCATTGGTCCAAATTGCATTTGAGTAAGCTTAGGGAAGAGCTCTGTTTCAGTTGAATGGAGAGTCTGTTTCAGAGAAGGAGTAATTTCTGACAAACAAACCTATTAGAGGACTCTGCATTCTTGACCTGATTCCTACAAATAGCAGTCTCTGTTATTATTCCTCTTCTGGTATCTCCTTGCCTGGTGAGGTCCGATCGCAAACTTGTGATCTGCTCCTTTAAACTTCCATAAGCCCAATGCTGTAAATCCTACCGATTTTAAGGACTATAACATATCAACTTCAACCTGTTCTGTGTCGCTTGTGGTTGCATCATCTCTGATCTGGATACAGCCGCAAACTTCACTAAGGAACTTTAATCCCTTTTAGAAAAATGCATAGGGTTAGCAGGTCTTACAAAAACAAAGTATCATGGGAAATGCAAGACTAAACCATCCTAGTTGTCTACCACTATGAAAAAAGTACACAGCAAATAAAAAATGCCTTATCATATAGTAAATCCCTCTTCTGAAAATAAATATCAAAAGGATTACAAAAAAAATGAAGAAAACATTATGTGGCCCATGGACACAGTCTGGCTTCTAAAACAAAAGATAATTATAAATACTTTTTTGGCCATGTTAGAAAACTAAGCAACAGCATCCTACACTACTGTAAACCTATTCATAAGGACAACTTCCATTCTGCTCCAAATGACATTGCCAATATTCTTGCAAGCAAATTTAGACTAGCCGTGTGGTGTGCACCTTGGCTCTACATGATTGCCACTGTTGGAGTGACACCCTGACCCACATGTGCAAAAATGGGAAAAAGGGGTTGAGGATGGATGGATGGATGGATGGATGGATGGATGGATGGATGGATGGATGGATGGATTCGACTTGATCCTCAATAGCTGGACTTTGAAACATAGCTCTTATCTACTGAATCCAGAAAACTTCTTTGAAAGGGTTGTTGGAGGCTGAAGATTTTGACAATGCAATATATATGGCACATCTTGACCTGGTCAAGGCTTTCAACACAGTTCTTGTGCGGGAATCATACACAAGTTAAATGCTTTAAAAACTGACCCATATGTAGCAAGATGGATAGCAAACTAGCTGAAAGGCAGAAGTCACAGGTACCTCATCAGGAAGTATGAAATTAACAAGAGGTGTCCCTGAGGTCTTGGTGTTTGGGCCTCTCCTGTTTGGCCTTTACTTCTCACATCTTCAGACACAAAGCCAATACTTCTGGTTAATAACATTTGCATATTACTGTAAATTTGGGGTTGTTGCTATTTCACCCTCTGACATTCAAATCCTGCAGAATGAACTCTCCTGAGTGAACTCTTGGTTCGCTAAAAATCTTTTCAACTTAAATATTAAAAAGTATTTTTGCATGCAACCTCTCCTCTTATCATACCACACAAACAACATACCACTGAGAAGCAAATATATAGTCAAAGACCTGGGAACTTAGGCTAACTTAGGCTAATAATTCTCCCTCTTTTGGCCATCATGTTACAGTAGTTGTCAGGATATCCTTTTATGTAGCTCAGCTAATCACCAAAGGAATGCCAAGATCAAAAGAGGTAATCACTCCTTATACTCATCACTGATTCACCAGTTATTAAATACAATGCCCCCTTGGAATGTATCTCATTTAGCATATCGAAGAAGTAGAAAGACCTCAAAGTTTCATAACCAAAAAGACCACAGGCCTAAAGTCCCTGAGCTATCAGGAGAGGCTGGAAGCTCTCTACCTTAATTCGCTGTATCACAGACTTTTGAGCAGAGATCTCTGCCTTTTGTTTCCATGCCACAAGAGACTCGGTTGTCATGGACTTCCTGCATCACTGTAAGTTCAATGGCTCCACCAATACTGGAATTAAGGACCTACTTTTCACCAAGAGACAAATAAAATGTGGAATAATCTCCCTCTATATACACTAAGCAGGGTGACTCATTATCTTCTTTTAGATGACGGGATGGGTTTTCACAAATTTACTGCCACAGTGACTGCTGCGGCCCTCCTGGAGAAAGCAGGTAAAGCCTGAGGGAAGATAGTGGCAAGGCATAAATGGTCATAACGCAATGGTTTTGGAATATCCTTAATTTCTGACCAGGATATCCTCAAATGTCTAATTGCACACCAAGATCCATGACCTGCTTGATTGATAGCAGCTTATAATAAGCTATTTTATATCTTCTGTGCAAATACTGAACACAAAAGTGAAAGCTTATCGTGTCCTTTACTCATACAAAAAGCTGCTTCTGTTTCTGAGGTAGATATGTTTTTATTTGCACACAGCATCAGTCGAACCTTACAATTAATAACCATTGATTTTCATCAGTATAACACTGAATCTTGTTTTAATTATACATTTTTACTGATGAAACAGCAAACATCTGGTAAATAAATTTCAATGAAGACTCTCAGATCTTTAAATAACCAGAATGGCATCGTCTGTCTGAATCAGAGCCTTGTGTCAAAGAACAAGAAATGCGTCTTCACTACCTAGCAGATGTTTGCTTTACAAGTGTTTGAGTGAAAGTCTATGTACAATTCATTACTTGCTGTGACATAATAATTGAGACTTTTCACTTACCATTTATGAGTCAGCTACTACTAGGATTTAGAATAAAAAATGAGACAGTGTTAATTTTAAATAAAAAATACCTTGTGAATAACACCAAAAGGTCAAAGTGCCTCATTTGCATGCGCATGTGCACACACACACACACACACACACACACACACACACACACACACACATATATATATATATATATATATATATATATATATATATGGTTTACTATCAACAATTCGAAAATAAAAAAAAAGTGTACCTAACTTCGAATTTTAACATCGGAAATGAACATTTCCGTATGCCCCTAATGTCGAAAACAGCTGTTAATTGTCAAAAATGCTGCTCGTGACATTTTCGACAATTAACAGCACTCCCACCCCTCCCTTAACTCCCTACCTAACTAGCCTACACTCACATCTATGCAGGGGGGCAAGCCCCCCTGCACCCCCCACCCCCCCAACTTAATATTCTAACTCCGAGATCACACTACAGTGAGGAAAGGGATGTATTTGCCTAACCGCACTGCATCGCGATCCCCTTACATGAGCGAACGTTATAATTGCGAATGCACAGTCCATTCGCAATGATAACGTTCACTCACATCACCTGCCGAACTATGAAGTATTCGAACATATGTTGTTCGAATAGCTCATAGCCGTGCAATTGCACATCGGCATTTTGATAGTAAACCTATATATATATATATATATATATATATATATATATATATATATATATATATATATATATAAGTGTGTGTGTCTGTGTGAGTGCATTTCACTGTGCTTTTTTATGTCTGGCTGGTATAAAAAGTATAGAGTATCATATGGGATTTATTCATTTTTAGTAAACGTAGTTTTAATGAATCATATCCATTAAAATTAATTATATTCATTAAAACTCGTTTTTGTCAAGACAAATAATGGCTGTTATAGTAATGCATTTATGTAGAATTCGTCTTTGCAAAACTGCAGTGTTTAAGACATTGTGGTTTACAAGACAAGCTATAATTTAATGGAATCTTTTCCTGTTTTTTGTAAACCAGTGTTAATACATGCTTGTTCTCTACAAACCTGACATACCTGCATTTATAACCTTGTGTACTACCCATACTGTATAAGGCTGCAGGGTTCAGTTTTGGTTTGCTAGTTGGTAGTTCAATGATTCAGTAGAAACAACACTGAAATATCAGATTATATGAAAAAATGACACTATAGTGATACTTTTATATATGAATATCTCTGACTTGAGGCCATTTTATTTTTATAAAAAAGCATGATTGTCAGTTTCTAATGGAGGAGCAGAGGAAATATTTAGACAGATAAATATTCAGTCTGCATTTTATCAGCACCAGGTTCCTGTTGATCATGTATTTTTTTCAGTGTAAAATTGTAAATCTATAGAGCTATTTTGAAAGTTGTTTACTTATAGCACTTGTGAATGCCATGGCTTTATAGTCATGAGAAGTGAATTTAGAATATTTTTTTGAAAACTCAGATTCTATTTTTGGACTGTACGTCTGAGCAAGCTCCATTACACACTCATGTATGTCGTTTAGCAGATGGCAGAGGAAAAGGATTTAAAAGCTGCATTCTGTGCCCACAGAAAAGCTGATACTAATGCATTTCCGTAAAGCATAGTGGATTGAGTACTTGTACAGTCCATAAACTGTGAGTCAGAAGCAGCAGGAACTAAACTTGGGACATCTAAACCCACCAAGTGTTGCTTGGCAGTGAAATTTAAAACCGAGTGTTGCATGTGTTATACTTTATGGAGAGATGAGAATGCAGTGTTCCTAATTTGTATTTAGCCTGCGTAAGATAGGTATGTTGAAGATTAGGGATTCACAAACTCTGTGTTCTGCAATCGATGACACCCAATCCTGTGAAAAGTGACCTACATCAAGCATTTTTTTCTTAAATATTCCTAATTAAGTGTTAATTTTCAGGCCAAGACTACGCAGGTAAGACTTGCAGGGAAATGTTCTGTATAGCTTGCCTCACTAAAGTGAACCAGAGTACTGGTGATCAAAAATTCAAGTTTTATAACACAGACTGTACACAGGTTTTTGTTAAAAAGATTTCAGGCCTACAAAAACTAAAGCTCTGCTGGTGATACCCTGCTTGGTGAGGAAAGTAAACCTATATGTTTTGGTCTGTGACTTGCTGATGGAGCTGCTTTCTGTTTTAACTGCTCCATTTTGTTCTCTGTTTTAAGAAGTCTGCTTGGCCTGATAATTTTGTTTTGTGTGAGAGACAGATACTTGAATTATCTAGGATGCACATTTTACATGTTTTTTCATTGGTTAAATTGCTTCTTGACTGCACTTTTAAATTGCATTTTAACTAACTGCTGCATTATTTCTGCTTTTTACTGTTTGTGACTGCATCATTTTCTGCACTTGATTTCAACTGTACTGTCAGCCTAGATAGCATAGTCCAGATTCAAATCTGATGAATCTAGTCTGTTATTGTTACACTTGAGCACTAAACCAGCCATCTTACATTAAGTAGGGCTCTCCTGCACCCTTGTGGCAGAAAAGTATAGATCCAGCCTTGTATGAGCTGGGGATTGCTGGAGGAAGGTTCATTGTGTGCTTTCCTATTTGTAGATTAGCTTAAAAGTGTTTATTTTCCCCTGAATTTAAGCCTCATGTTTGGGTGTTGCTGAGCACCACACAGCAGGGATTAAAAGTTCCGTGTATAGACAAAAATTTCTCGAAACACAATTTTTCCCTAGATATCTGTTGGTGGGACCCTAAGTCTGCCTGTCCTCCCCATGGTCGAGTGACGCTAAAGACATGCAGGTAGGTGCGAGCGTGAATGGGCGTGCCTTCTTTGAAGGTTGGGTGTCGGGCTGGCAACTTGGCATCGTAAAAATCCACTGCCAATCATGAGCGGACCAGAGTTCTGCTGTGGCGACCCCTAACTGGGAAAAGCTGAAAGACTTTTTTATCTGTTGGTGGAACCCTCCCAAGCTTCCCCGCTGCACTATGGGCAACTCAGCTATGCACTGAGCAGCGTTGCCACACTGATCATCCCTAGCCTTCAATAAGCCCCTTTGTTAGCCCTAGTGCAGGAGCTGGACAAACTAGCCCACTCCCATCCCTAACAGTACATATGGTAAAAACCTGTATAATGGATGGGCAGTTTCCCATTATTTTTCTGGCCAGCCTGATTGACATGGGCGTCCTGAGGCAATGTTGTAATTGCCTCATTTGTACCGACAATCCTAAAATAAGCAAATACCCTATGTGAGAGATGTAATTACACTATGAAATTGGAGCCAATTCTCTCACATAACAACAAATCAGGCATCAAACAGGCTGTCAGCACATACACTTCATCTCTCACACAAAATAAGGTCACAACATATAAACCCACATACAAGGAGGTACTCAGTAGAAGCCTACCAAAAGATGAGACCTCCATAACATAAACCACTTGCCCATACTTCTATGCAAATAGTGACCACTACACATAATAACACATACAACAGTGGCTCAGTAAATAAGCCTCTAAGGCAAAACACCTCAAAACCTAATGTCTCAGTCATAGGTGACTCCATAGTGAGGCACACAGATGTCCCCCTCACTTGGTTGGACAAAGAGACGGTCACTGTCAGCTGCCTGCCAGGTGTCAGGATCTGCAAATCATCCATGCACTAAAGGCACTCAACAACAAATATTGTTATGACTCTGTCATAATCCATGTTGGGGTGAATGACTTGAGACATACCTCTTTGGACTGTATGAAGAGAGACATGACGGAACACTCAGATTATGTGTCCCAGGCTGGTATGACCCTAGCCCTAAGCAGCATTCTACCTTCACCCAGGATGACCCCGCAATATAAACAAAAATGATCATCTTCAACAATTGGCTTAGCTTGTGGTGTCAGTCCAAGGAGATCCAGTATCTTCCAGCCTGAGAAGACATGGTTGATAGGCCATGCTGCCTTGCCAGAGATGGTCTGCACCTGTCTCCTCTAGGCTTTCAGATACTGGCAAAGGCATTTGCCTCCCATGGTGCCTTTTGTAGACAATGTCAAAGCAACAAAATTTCTAACATAACAAAATCCACCTGAGAAAAACTAAAGGTTTTGTTACTTAATGCTAGGAGTCTGAATGGAAAGCTGCACTCCCTGGAAGCACTCCTCACCTTGGAAGATGCTGACGTCTGTGCAGTCACTTAGACATGGTTCAAGGCCACAGAGAGCACCCTGGCCATCCAAAGCTACAATGCTTTCAACACGTTCAGACCTCAAAATGAACTTGAAACAACCAAATGTGGAGGTGTATTCGTCTTCATTAAGGCCAAGTACACCTCAAGACTGTCAACCATCATGACTATCTTGAACTAAACCTTGTCCACTTAACTATAGGCAAAGTACCCTACCACTTCATTGCTGGCTATAGGCCTCCCACCATGAGCCAAGAAAAGCACACCACCTACCTGGACTCACTGGAGTCACTCACCATACATCCCAACATCTTACTTGTGTGAGATTTCAAATATCCCTCCATCAACTGGGAGACATAGATGAGCACAAACATGCTCACCCAGAGGTTCCCAGACTTTGTCAACACAAATGCTCTGGAATAGATAGTCTGCACCCCCACAAGGGTCTCAAATGCCCTAGACATAGCACTCATCAGCATGGAGGGGTCACTGTACTCTCCCCTGTGTGATTCCCTCCCTGGTAAGGTCAGACCATAAATCAGTCTTGTTTGACTTGACTATTGGACCTGACACCCCCACAGGAGCAAAAAAACTAAAAAACTTTTCCAAAGCAAACTGCAGTTTACTAAGCACGGTATAAAATGGTTTAATACCTCTACAATCATAGACAACGACTGCTATGCAGAGGTGTACGCAAATGCCCTGTATAAATACTTCAACTACTGTATAGACTCATCTCTACCTGACTACATCAAAACCAAATCCTCCCAAAAAAACAAGTCACCATGGTGGACCTCAAGTATAACAGGTTATATAACAAGAGGAAGAAACTGATGTCTAAGAACAAGAGGGAACTGACTCAGCAGAGGAAAAATTCACTCCACAGCTTGAACAAGCAAATCAGAAATTTTGTAAAGTCCTCTAAAATGAACTACAAAGCTAAAATAGCATCTCTACCCAAAGATAATCATAAGACATTCTTTAACTACATACAAAATCTAAAAGGGAATGCCCAGCTATGTGCTGAACTGGTAGTGGATGGCACCACTCATACTAAACAGAGGAAATTGTCAACCTACTAGGCGACAGATTTGGTGCAAATGTTACCCCCTAGCTCCACCAGCCATACCCCAAAACATATCTGACACCAGTCTTCTGCCTAGTATCTCTAGAGATCAGTTCATCCATACCTCTCAACTGTACAGATTTTCAAAGAATGTTGAGATTTTTCCCTCATATTTTGTGTCCTTTTTTCATACAATTGTGGTTTTCTGTCAAATTAGCTGCAAATCATTAAAGACTGTAGTTGGAAAATGATGACAGAGATTTGAGTTTCAGACTTCATAACCTTCAGAAAATTAATGCTAATGCAAAACCTGTTATTATATGAGCATTCTAAGTTTGTAATAGCAATATTTAAAAAAGTCCCTATTTTGGGGCTTGTATTCTACTTTTGTTTATAACTTTGTCCAGATGTTTTGCTCTAAGAGGTTGAGAGGTATGATCATATCTGCACTCTCCAAGATCTAAAACATGGCCTCAGTGGGACCAGATAACATCCCAGGTTGCTTACAAAGCAATCTAAAACAGCACCTAGTGGACTCACTTGGCATTCTCTTTAACCATAGCCTGAGAACTGGATTTCTTCCAGCAGAGTAGAGAACAGCAGCAATAATCCTCTTGCACAAGGGGGGGGGGGCATCAACCGACCCTAAGAACTATAGACCCATAAGTCTAACCAGCCTCATTTGCAGGCTCATGAAAAGCATCTTCATGGACTTTATCAACAATGACATGGGCGGCCTTTAAATTCTAGACCTAACTCAGTTTGGCTTTGTTAAGTGTAGCTCACGCTTATTAAACCTAGTACACTTTTTTGAGAAAGTCATCAAAGCCATGGATGAAGGTAAGACAGTGCACACCACCTATCTTGGCTTTTGACATAATCCTTCACTCAGGTATCATTGAGAAACAATGCTTATGTCATTAGATGGGTAGCCAATTGGCTCACCCTTAGAACACATACTGTCAAAGTTGCTGACTTCACCTCTACCAGTAGACACATCACCAGTGACTTACCTCAAGGATCTGTGCTGGGGCCTTTACTGTTTAGAATGTATTTCCCAGATGTCCAGGCTAAAGTAGATGGCCTTTAGCTTACCAAGTTCACTGTTGATTGCAAATTGGGTGCAATCATTAAGTTCCCCCAACAATGTTAACATATTACAGCAGGGGCTAACACAGACAAATGAGTGGTGCCACAGCCATGGTCTAAAACTAAATGCAAAAAGTGCATTATTATCCCCTTTAGCTAAGCAGAATTCCCTGCTAATTACAATATTGACAGCACCTCCCTAAGTTCATACCAAGTGGTGCAAGATTTGGGAACACAGGTTGATAGTAATCTGAACTTCGACCACCATGTTTCCACAGTGGTAAGCAAAGCCTTCTATGTTGCAGGTCTAAGTATGTTATAACCACTGTACTCAATCCTCATCAGATCATTAATAGAGCATGATGCTCCCTTTTGCATGTACCTCACCAGACACCTGCAGCAGCTGGAGACCACAGAGCTGGAGACCACAGAGATTTCTGACCAAGAAAATAAAGGGCCCTCCAAACCATGACCTATGTGGATAGACTGAAAGCCCTGCCACTGTACTCTGTATCTTATAGGCTACTGAGAGGTGACTTTTGCCTAGCCTACAGGGCAGTCTCTGACCCTGCTTGATGGAAATGCTGCACATCTGCAAGTCAAATGGCACAAGAGTCACTATCTCTAGAAATCTTAAACTTTCCTGTGACATCAAACAGAACATTCTGGAGAGACAACTCTATCTTCCAGAGATCGCTGCTCCTCTGGAATAAACATCAATTCACATGAAGCTGAGCTCCTTACTGACCCTATTCAAGTGCAACCTAGAAAAATGGATGTGAGACCACAGATTCACCCTAGGGGTGGCACCCATGTCATCATGGACAGGGGTAGTTGGTGTTGATCATAGACTCACTCTGCTAATTATGTCCCTCTAATTGAGGAAAACATGGGCAACTCAGGATTAACATGGCTAGGCTTCTAATGGCTCTAGGACTGCTAGCTTAGTAACCTCCTATGCACCTATGAACCTATATAGCTTAAAGACAAACTGCCAAAACAAGAAAAGTACAGTGACTGTCAATGAAGAATACAAGTTTGCAGGTTTTTCTGTATGTGAAACCAAGGCCTACATTCAAATAGAAAGCACTAGTTCACTGCATGAAGAATGGTATTTCCTCTAGATCCAAAGAAGTCCTTACCCCTCAGTATTTTGCACTGATCAGGCCCATCATTGAATGCACTGCCTCCTTTGGGATGTATCTTACTAAACATACCATGCAGATGGAGACAACCCAAAGGATCCTGACAATAAAAGATCTTGGGCTTAAAGGTACTGGACTATTAAGAGAGGCTGGAGGCCTTTTTGCAATATTCAGTGTCCTATAGACTCCTCAGGGCTGATTTATGTCTTGCTTTCTGAGTCACTAGTGGTCTATCTGTCCAATATCTCTTATTTCTCCAAAAATCAAACAAGCCAGCAAACACTAGAACCAGAGATCTGAACCTGTTTCAGCAAATAAACAAATCACAGTAGAGAGACACATTAAGTAATGTGACACACTTTCTTCTTTTAAGAAGGAAATAGACAATTGGATGGGTAGTGATAAACTCATTCATGGTATGACTGTCCTATCACTTCTTGAAAATGGAGGTAAGGTCTGGTGGGAGTACTGGCAAGGTGTAAATGGCCACATGACCCAGTTGCCTTCCACTTTTTATGTTTCTTTAAGAAGATGTAGCTACTGCACCTTCTGTGCTCTTGCTATAGTATGCAGTAAAAAGAAATAAAAGGAAGGAATTAGAATAATTCACCACTGATGAGGTAGCCCACACTAGTGTTATTGTGGTACAGTAATACCCCATGCAGAAGGTGAGCTCCTGAGGCATCTGCATTTAACAGAGAGTTGTGTTTGGCTTCATTTCTGCTCATAGGTCCACCAGTAGGTCCCGTTGCACTGGTGGTAAGGATATCAAGAAGGGTGAGTTGGGCATGAGAGTGAGCTAGAGAGACCGCAGAAGATTTCATGCAGTCACCCCACTCATTATCTAGGCAATGCATATTAAATAAACTAAAGAAAACAAAGACAGAATAGATATGTTAAGAGAAGGGACGAGAAAATGAAAAGACGGCAAATTATGTGTCATAATGGAAACATGCATAACATTGTGTTTTCTGAAGGCAAAGTAAGTTCTTAAATATAATTATTAACTTTGAAAATTTTACATGAGCAATTAGTATCAAAAGTTTTTAATTTTAAACTGAATCTGTTTAAAACATTATTCTTGGGTTTGGCGTGCATTTCCCATCCTGGCTGGAACAAGTGTTTTCCATCGCTTACATACATATACTTGTATATGGACTACTGGGGGTCTGGTTCATGATCCATCAAATAATACTGTACCTCACATTTAAATAACAAGTTCTATGGTAGTTTGCGAAACCATGACTCAAGCTCCCCAGTACCGCAGTACAATGTTTTTTGTGGATAACACAAATCAGAACTCTTTGTGTTTCATCAATCCTTTTTCAATAGCTTGGATTACTGTT
>NC_056725.1:1787983688-1788028688 GCF_019279795.1 Protopterus annectens | reverse complement strand
GAAGGGGGTGAGTGTGTGTATGCATGTGTGTATGCGTCTATGTGTGTATGTGTGTGTCTGTGTGTGTGTGTGTGTGTGTGTGTGTGTGTGTGTGTGTGTGTGTGTGTGTGTGTGTGTGTGGTGGTCAGGGTTAGGGTGGGGCATAGGCGGAGGGATAGGTTTTGTTTGCTTGTATGTGAGTGTATATATTTTAGAGTTAGGGTCAGGGGTAGATGTAGTGTTGTTAGTGTGTGCTTGTGTACATTTGTGTATCTGCGTGTGTCTTATATAGTGGCAGTGTTACATGAAGGCTTTTATTAAGTTAAGGTGTAGGGTTAGGGTTGGGAAAGGGACAGCAATAGTTTTAGGGTTAGCACCTGTTACTAAAGTGGTATAGGGGTGCAGCATATGCACATGCATACAGAAATACCTGTGGTTAGTGACAGTATAATAGTTTGAACTTACCAGCTATGTGACCTCAAGGACTCTTTCCATGCAGAAAGAGGCAATACATTGAGCTTTTGTGTTCGGTGCAGTGAGTTTGTGTGCCAAATATGTGAATTATTTTCACTGCCTGCATGGTAGGCTAGCACATTAGTGATACACCCCCCTGCTTCATACACTATCTGGTAGTTGATAGAATGTTAGCCCTTCCTTTTCACCACCCCTCCCTGTGGTCAAGATGGGGCCCTAACAGCAACATACGTTCATAGATGTTTACTAGGCTAACAACCACAAGGGCCTTTTTAAACCTAGCTATGCATATCAAATCTCTGACAAGTTCTGGTACCCTTGGTAAGTGTAAGCAGGGGCTTAGGAGGAGTAACATTTATAAGCAGGGGCCTGGGAGATTAACCATTTTCAGCCTTCCTGTGTCCATTAAAGACATAGGTGCCAAACCAGAGATGAGTTTCCTGTAACACATCCATTTGTGCAAGTTACACTTGAATTGGGTTAGAGAGGAACTTTGCTTGACATGGATGGGAGCCTGTTCCAGAGAAGGGGTAGTCTCTGGGATACATACCTGTCTATCCAGGAGGTCCTATTTATGTCACAGGCAAGGTTTAACTCCTTAGAATGGATAATTCTGGTGCTGTTTGTTGTGTGGATATGCAGAAGGTCCATCAGGATAAGGTCTGTCAATGCCTTGTATGCCAGTCATAGATCTCCTCTCAACAGCCTGTAGGAGACAGAATACAGAGATAGGGCCTTGAGGTGGTGTGCAAAGGACATATTACTTATGCCCTGTTTTCTTTTAGTGAGGAATCTCTGTGGATGTTAAAATTGTTGGATATGCCTGGCTAAATACATATCAAAGGGGCATGCTACTCAGTGACAGGCCTGATGAATGATGAATGCAGTAGAACAATGACTTCTTTGAACTGAGATGTCATACCTTTGCTTATAAGTTGTATAACATAGATTGATTTCCTCACTACTGTAGACATTTGATGGTCAAAAGATAGATTACTGTCTATGTGTCCCAAGGTCCCTGACTACTGCATCAACTTTTAGGGGCGTGTTGTCAATATGATAGTTACCAGGGATGGATAACTTCCCAAAGGATATTATTACACATTTCTTGGCATTTAGATTTAGTCCATGCCTCTGATCCCAGTTGTTTGTCTGTGTCAGCCATTCCTGCAGAACATTTGTGTCACTGGAGGATTCAATGACAGCTCCTAATTTGCAATCTTCTGTAAAGTTAGTCAGCCAGAGGCCATTGACATTGGCCTTGACTTCAGAGAGGTAAATCCCCAAAAGTAGCAGCCCCAGGACCAATCCCTAAGGAAATCCACTTGTGAATGACCTCTATGTAGAGGTGTACTCCCCAATTCTAACTTCATGGGTCCTGTCTGTGAACCAGCTGGCTATCCACTGGGTTATATAAGAGTCTGTACCTAACCACTTAAGTTTGTCAACAACATGTGTATAGTCTGTCGCATAAAGAACTTCATGAAAGCATGCCATTTCATAGAAGGCACAAATGGTACTGACTTTTACCTGAGGTGACACTGGGAAATAAATACACTGATTACATGTGTCAAGAGTATGTTGAGGAACTGCTGAAGTACCCCCAAGGCAGAAGCATGTGATATACCATGTGTTTCCAGCTTGTTCTGGAAGGTCCCTGAGATGGGATTATACATACCGTAGTATCCACAGGTATACCAAAACCATATAAAAAAACAAGCAGGACACTGGAACTAAGGCTAAAACCATTTGTGCGTGCTGTTTATTGAGCACTTTTGTCCCAAGTACACGAGACTTTGTCAGAATAAAACAAAGTAACTAGCAACCACATTAAATACTGAGTACAAGACAATCCGATTGGATAAACAATTAATCTATATTTAATTAATTTACAATTACAAAACAAAAAGCACTGCTAACTATTCTAACATAAAAATATAATAAAGCACCGAAATGACTAATACTATCATAAAAGCATACATGAATACTAAAAAGGACATTTAAATTTCTGAGGAAGCTTTTAATTTTAAAATGCTACTAATAGAATATTGATCATTCAACCCTGGGAAAACAATGGCATTAGTTCTAAGCTACCATCGTATTTCCTTCATTTCTAAAAATACATTCACAGAACTGTACCTCTGTCCAAGATTGACACGATCTATAATTGTGAATTTAAAAGAATGTTGTTCATATTTTTCAAGCTGTCTAATGAGAATTGTTATGATCTTTCTTTTTAATACTATAATAATGTTCGTACATCTCAGTTTTAAAACTCTTAGTTATCTTCCTCACAACGAATGTCAAACAATTTTGACATAAAGCTACATAGACCACATATTATGTATTACAACTGCACTTTTTCTTTACAGATTCACCTTCTCGGACATATTTGCACTGAGTACATTGTCCACATTTTGTAATTTTCCCATTAAAACACTCAGACCTGTTCCTCAAAACCATGTTTTTTATACAGGTGTCTTTTTTATAAGCAATCTTTGGGGTGTGTCCTGCAATTCTAATGTGGTCTGGATCCATGGTAAAAACACACCAATTTTTCTGAATAATAGCCCTAATGTCATTAAAATCACTGTCAAAAGTCAAAATACACGCCCTACCAAAATTCTGATTTTCATTATTTCCCTCTAAATTAAAGGGCACCACTGGAAAATAATTCAACGTACCCAATAAGGGAACAAGATGCCTATTAACCCTCTTATGAATAACCTCCTGAAAAATATTGTCTAAAAACGGTTTAGGGCATCCTTTCTTTTGAAATATAGCTTTTATAATCCTACATTGGTCCTGAAAATCTTTGTCATCTGACACCATCCTAGGTAGGTGGACACATTGACCTTTTAGTAATGATTTTTTCTGGTGACGAGGATGACAATTTGTATAATGCAACAAAGTGTTAGAGTATGTTGGCTTTCTATAAATTAATATTAGATTGAAATCTTCCTTTTTGCTTATTCTTAAAAATGCTCACATCTAAGTTGTTGACATAAAAATCAGAGGTAGTCATAGTAAACCTCAGGAATTTGGTAGTAGTATGGAGGTAGCTAAAGAACTCTTCTAAACTAGCTCTAGTGTCGGTCCAGAAAATATGTCATCCAAAAATCTTGCATAAAATGACCAGGAGTTTACATAATCAGTGTTGAAGACATAATTAAATTCCCAGTAGGCCAATACTATATTGCCAAAAATGAGGGCACACGCTGCCCCCATAGCTACTCTCTTACTTTGCCTAAGTAACTGATGTTCAAAAACTATGAAGTTGTTCTCCAAAACTACCTCTATTAATGTCCTGAGTGTTAACACTTTAATGTGGGTTAAGTTTGAATTTTTATAGTATTGGCCTACTGGGAACTTAATTATAATAATATTATAAACGACAAGAAACTATCTTAACTTGCAACATTTACTGTATATACGGTTGATAATCAATATCTTGTTATTGTATTAAAGCCGACAACCTGTAATGTTGTTTACTATTGCTGCAACTTTGTATCTCTATTTATCATGTACATGATGTGGAGCTTTTCCCCCTGGGCATCCGCTGAAAAAGGACCTGCATCCTGTCGGAATTTCCCGGTAAACAAATGTAAATAAAATAAATAAATAAATAAAATATTTGTAAAACTATTTGGTTCCGATATTGTGAGGTATGACAGAAAAAGTTCCATACCATCTATAGTAATAAAAATAAGACCGCTGCTCTAAAGTTCCTTCATCACCCTAGATAAAAGGTCCCGCAAGTCTTTCAAAAAAGAAGGATGTTGACATAATATATTCTTAGTGTAATAATTAATAAACTGAGCTACAAAATAAGTTTTTGAGGCCCTTGCATCCACAATCGGTCTGAAAGGGGGATCAAATAGATCCTTATGTATTTTCGGTATACCAAAAATAACAGGCGTTTTTGGATTTTTACTATTAGAAAATTATATTCATAAGGGGAAATTGATCATTAATAAGTAAGTCCATCAAAATTAAATCAATTTTATGATGTGCAATATTCATTAATACTGGACTCTTCATATGTGTCCATAAATAATAAAGTACACATTTTATTACTATAATCATTCTTATTCATCGCTGCTATCTCCCCTCCTTTATCTGGTTTCATGATCCGTAAGTTGACATTATTACAAATCTGTTTCAGTAATACAGTTTCATCCCTAGTCAAATTCCAAATTTTAGGACCTCATTTAGCATTAAGGAGCCTCCGAATTTCGGTCTCACATACCTTCTCAAAAACCGAGACCACTGGTAAAAGTGGAGGGTTAAATGAATTAGGTTTTTTACATCCAGGGTGATCAGTATTGTGACCATCAGAATTATTAAAATAAAAAGCCAAGTTAAATTTTCTAGAAAATAAGATTTATTAACACTTCATTGATTTTTGCCCTCCTAGCAGGGACAAAAGTAAAACCTTTTTCAAATAAATTGACACACACTTCAGAAATAGGTTCATCACTAAAATTATAAATCTTAAAGTCACCATCCTTGTTAACAATAATATTACACATGCTTTGGTTGTTTGCATAAATACCACCACAATTATTGTTTGCTAATTGTATTGATTGTAATAGGCATTGCTTTGTTCCCTCCCTCTCCCCCTCATACCACCTCTCTGGCCCTTTGAAAAAATCTGTTTGTTCAATGGCCTTTTGGCCTGAATGCCTAACCTCTGGTTCCTTAGTCTCTCTGACCTCCTCAGAGGGAGTTGTATTAAACGGTCAGCTGTTTCTGAGTACCTTGCATCATGATTTCCACTTCCATCATTGACAATGGACATTGATTCAGAACCTAAAACATTAGATTGTTGTCGACTAAGGGGGGTTTGGGGTAGGCAATCCCATTTTCATACTCTTTCTGGTCCCTAATTAACTTTTTAACTTTCTTATCTTTTAATTCCACAATCAAACAGTCAACCTTAGTAAATAAATTAAAATAAATGTCCTTTTTAGACTCAAATAACAGGTCCAAATGTAATGACCTCTCTAGTTTAGCAATAGTCTTGTTTAAAACAGTCATTTTCTTTTCATTGTCTCTTATAAGTACCTGTAATAGCTCACATCCTTGTTTATTAAAAAGCACCATCAACTTGTGATGTAATTCCATGTCTCTCTCCAGTCTGGATGGATATTTCCACATCTTCAGACCCCTAGGTATGTGTTCCACATGTATACACTCCTGTGAGTAACTGTTTTCCAGTTGAAGTTGCCTAAATTTTAAAATGGCATCTTCAAGTGCCTTTACTTGTTTATCTACTGTTCCCAGGCACTCCGTTTGAGTGAAAGCCTTGAAACACCAGCCTGCAGAGTCTTCCAACCATTCCTTAAGAGAGGGATTACCATTATACAATGTTTGACCCGCTATTGATCTATCGTGGTTGTCACTCATTGCATTACTGATCTCCAATTGGCTATTGGAACCAACATGCAGTCTTTGCGCCGGAGAAATGCCACTGGAGCTAAAATCCATATCTGAGCTTTAAAGTTGAGGATTTGAAACATTGCAACTATGTGGTTACCCAGGATCTTCAAGAGAAATCTTGATGAGTGGATGAGAAATTGAAAGTTCACCCTGGGGATTACTGCAGTGGCTCTACTTGATAGAGGCACCGGGAACTAACGTCGGGTGGCATGATGCCAGGGCACTTCTATGGGGTAGGCTTGTAAAGGCTCCAGGGCCATTAGCCTAGAACACACCTATGAACCTATGAAAGTCTGTAACCATTGTAATATTAGAGACTTGCTGTAGAAATTGCTCAACAAGTGCTGTTAAATTACCAATGGCCCTTTGTAGGTCAAGGAATGAAGCATTTAAATCACTGAGTGTAAAGTGGTTCACTCCCTAAGCTCCATTTCAGGGTCCTGTTTGTTTTTTATATGCTTTTGGTGTTTCTAGTGTCTTGGGTGTTTATCCAGAGGTATAGAAAGACCATGCATTCCCCCAGTTACCATCTGTGGGTCATACAAACTCAACAAAGCTCATATGATATTCTTGTCCATTCTAATCCTGTGCAATAAATCCTGCTTAGCAAAGTTGAAATAAGCAGTCCTTTATACATCTCCTTCCTCTAGGTCACTAAGTACCAATTCACTCACAATATTTTGGCACAACCAAACCATCAGACAATCAGAATAATAACACACACACATGAATTTAAAAATTGGTGTCAAAGAATATCTGCTTAGTAATTGTACGTCACTTTAAAATCACTGCTTGAACTTTCTTCTCCTAACTTTCTTAAATCTCAGTCTCCCTTACCTTTCTAACTACAACCTCATTACTACTCTTATCTTTACTTCCTCTAAATTGTTCTACTTCTGGCCATTATAACTCCTCTCTGGATCCTATTTTTTTTTCTCATTCTATTGCTACTACACTTCCTATCTCTATCACCTTATACCTTTTCTCTGAATCTTTTCAGATACTGTATTTCTCATCTCTGCTTCTTCTTTTTTCTTCTTGATATTTATTGTCTGTTTTCTTGTAAAGTTTATATACCTATTTTTAGCAAATGCTGTACATTGTTAATTAACAGCATTATTGCTTGGGAGTAAGTGTTTTCTATACTTACTTTTTATTGCTGTATTTTTTGTACAAATTGTTGATTGTTTATTATTGTAAAACTACTATGTACTAGAGTGGAGTGTTTCTCCCCGGGCTTCCGCTGAAAAAGGGCTGTAGCTCAGTCAGACATTCCTGGTTAAAAAATGTCAGATAAATAAATAAATAAATAATGCAGCTAGGAATGGGATATAGCTAAACTGGCAGCGAAATCTAGCATCTTTGTGGAGTGCGAAATTGGTAGAAACAGGTGTGAATTCTTGGTTTATAACCCATCTGCACAAGATGCACTTACATATCAAAAAGTGGCTATGAACACATTAAGGATAGAAGAGCACCTTATTTGCATAAGATAGCCTGAGATTTTTACACAGTCCTCATTTACATCTCATTATTCCCTGATTTGCATGAGGTTTTTTTTCAAACTGGTTCTAACGGTTGTGCCTAAGTGCAGCTATTGCCTCTGAAATGCACCTGTGCTGCACTTGTTTGCATCCTGTGCACACATAACTGCTGTGTTTATGTGTAATGACTATGAATATCACCCACTGTCTCATGTTATGAGTAGTGGATAGACAGCTGGCTAGTATGCATGTTCCATGAAATGTAATTAAGTTAGTAAGGTTCTTTTTGCAGTGCAAGGAGCAGCAAATCTACAGCATATTCAGGAAGATTACTGTTTAGGTCAGCCGCGGTGGTGCAGTGGTTAGCATTGCAACCTCACAGCAAGAGGCTCTACAGTTCGATCCTCGGCTGGGGTGCCTTCTGTGTAGAGTCTGCATGTCCTCCCTGTGGTCATGTGGGTTTCCTCCAGGTGCTCCGGTTTCCTTCCAAAGACATGCTGTAGGTGGATTGGATACTTGAAATTGGCCTTAGGCATGAGTGTGTGTGTGCCTTCCATGGAACGTTGGGTGCCGGGCTGGCAACTTGACACCGTAAATCTCCACTGCCAGTCATGAGCAGAGAGGTGATCCACTGTGGTGACCCCTAATCGGGAAAAGCCAGAAGAAGACAGACATTGTACTGAACTGTTTCTTAAATTCTCTTATCATCTTCCCAGGAAAGACCCAGTCCATTTCAAGGGAGGTCCAAGCACATCTGAAAACACTGTGTTCCTAATGCTATATATTTAAAAGTTGAACTATATATTATTAGTTATATAGGGTATCAGGCAAAGTTCAAAAAGGTAATACTCAGTGCATATATGTTTGACAGCAAATCAGTAGTGAACAAGTAATGTACAAAGTTATATTATGTTGTTGAGAAAGTTAGCGAATATGTGAGTGTGTGCATGTGTGTGTTTGTGTGTGTGTGTGTGTGTGTGTGTGTGTGTGTGTGTGTGTGTGTGTGTGTGTGTGTGTGTGTGTGTGTGTGTGTGTGTGTGTGTGTGTGTGTGTGTGTGTGTGTGTGTGTGTGTGTGTGTGTGTCTGTGTGCATTTGTTAACTAAAATCCTTTATCTACTGATATAGAATGGATGACATTGCTAGTTAAGCTACATCAGATTATCATTAAGTATGATGATTTTTAGTCTTGGCAAACCAAGTAGTAAATATTTATCAACAAAAAGAAAATAGTTAATGCAGAATATCCTTGTGGGATACCTACTCTAAGTTCATTCTTCTAGACTGTAAATATAAATTTAGATTCACTCAAGAGGCTATGAAACAATTTGCATGGTCCTTCTCCAAAGGCACATTTGTTTTTAACTTTTTCATTAAGAGTTTAGCCAGCTCAGACAGGATCCACAAAAAGGAGGGGGTATAGCCATACTATATTCCAACCAGCTAAATCTGCCCCCTCTGTCCATCTCACTCCCCAGCTTTCAGCCAGCAGAGCTACTAATAGTCAACTGTAAACTCAACAATTGCAAAAAAATTCTCAGTACTGCTATATATATTCCCCAGGTAATAGCATTCCCATTCAAGAACATTTTCTTTCCTGGATTACGCATCACATATCTTATGATGCAATAATTCTAGGGGATATCAACATCGACTGGCAAGCCCTGACCCCTGACTCCCCTACCTCAAGTATAAATCTTTATGGCCTCACATAACTAATTCCAACCCCAACTTACTACAGCATACCAACTAATTCCAGCACTATCCTAGACTGGATCCTTGTTTCCAATCCTAACTTCTACCACAACCCCAAAACACTTATAGATTCTATATGGGACCACCTTCCCACAAGCATACAAAGGTACTCCCCTCATCAAATTAGGCAACATAAATACAGCAGTATTGTAGCCTTGCTAACTCTAACCCTGATGAGTTCAACAATGTACTTTCCTTCATAAACTGATCCCTTCTCTATAACCTACCACTTGAGGTAGCTGTTCTAAAATGTAACTCCATTTTTCTAAACTTTCTCAACTCTCTTGCTCCCCTTAGGAAAATTAGAGTGAAATCTCTCTTTGGTCCTTGGCTTTCTCAGTCCACTCACTCCCTATTGCAGAAGAGGGATATTGCATGGAAAAACTGACTAAAGACTAAATCCCCCTCTCACCAGCAAACCTATAAAGAACTCCGCAACCTCACAAAAAAAAAAAAAGTCAATAATGATGAAAAAAAAATTCCTACCTAAAGCCTCAAACAAACCATCACAACAATCCTAAAAAAATTTGGAACACCATTAATAAGATTCTTCACCCTGGCAGTCACAGTATAGCCAACCCCTGCACAAGCAATTATCCACTAGAAACAGCCACTACAATCAACTCTTATTAGAACAACTCCATTAAAAAGCTAACCAAGAATAGTCTTGCTTCCAGTCCCACTATTCATTTCTCTTCTTCTAATCATAAACCTGTCTTCTCACTCAAATCTGTCCCTACCGCCTATATTGAATCACTACTAATTAAACTGAAGCCCTGTTCTCCTTCTGCTGACAATCTACCACCAGTCTTCTTCAAATTAGCCGCTAGCTCTATTGCCTACCCATCTCTATTCTTATCAACAGATCTGTCCAAGAATCTACAGTCCCCTCTATCTGGAAACAATTCTACATTATACCTGTTCACAGAGGACAATCCACTGACCTCTCAAACTACAGGCCCTTAGCAATCTTGTCCCCCCTCTCTAAAATACTTAAAGATGTGTATACAAACAGCTCCTTGATTATCTTCTACAAGACAATCTACTCTCTCCTACCCAACATGGCTTCCACCCTAACCATGGTACTACTTCTGCTCTAATCTCCTTCACTCATACTATCTCTCAAGCCAGATACAGCAATAAACTAGTATCCTGCTTATTTGTATACCTCTTCGAAGCCTTTGACACTGTCTCCCACTCCAAGCTTCTTACTAAAATGTCTGATCTTGGTCTCTCCAATCCTACAACTAAATGGTTTTTAAGCTATCTTTCCAACAGACAGCGGTCCATCAAGTGGTTCTCTTTCTTTTAACACTTCCTTCCCATTAATGCTGGCATACCTCAAGGTTCCATTCTCAGACCACTTGTATTTAACATCTTCACCAACTGTCTCCATACTGTCTGTTCTCAGTCCTCCCTCATACAATATGTGGATGACTTCCACTATCATCTACACCTCTGACAATCCCTCACACCTCCTCACTATAACTCAAAACTCTTTCAACTCTTTAGAAAGGTGGCTAACTAACAATCAACTCACACTCAATCCCAAGAAAAGTAAACTTCTCTTATTTATCCCAAAATCCCTCATTCATTTTAAATCTTGATTCACTATCTCATCTCTTGTAAACACTGTAATAAACATCGAATCACAAACCAAGCTCCTGGATGTTATCATAGATGATTAACTAAAATTTGACCTGAATGTCCAAAATTGCATTAAAAAAACATCAAAAACTAGGCTTACTCTAGAGAAACAAATATTCCTCAGTAAGGATTCTAGACTTTCTCTTGCCTATGCTTATCTTCTTCCCAGTCTACTGTATGCCTCTCTTATCCTAACCAACCTATAATCCTCTCTGTAAACTTGAACTATATTACAATAAAATTGCTAGGTTTACTGCTAACCAACCCTACAATTCACACTGGCTTGAAATCCCACACCAGCTCCTCCTAGCTCAACTGCTCCTTACTCACTCCATTATTAACAAACATGCCTCCAGCCCCGCCATCTCATCCCTCATCTCATTCTATACTCCTAATCACTATCTCTCTGGAGCTCTGACCAGTTTATCCTGGAAATCCTCAAGCCCAAAAGAATAATCGGCCAAAACCTGTACAGCTACTCCATTGCAAGGCTTGGAACAAACTACCTCTTTCCATCAGAACTATAACCAACACCCTCAACTTCAAAAGGTATTAAAAGAGTCTCTACAAAACTCATGGCTCTGCTCCTGCCAAACCCCAACACTTGTCCCACTCTTCTCACTTGCTCTGATTATTTCACCTTCCAGTCTCCCCCATCTTAGTCCTTTATTTTTATTCTTGATGCTGTGTTTTACTCTGCCCCCACTCCTCCTTCTTGCTTCTATCTCTTCCACTTCTTCCCCCTGTATATGATCCTATTTAGGTATGGTTCTATTCCCCTGTCCTCTTCTTATCTACATGCCCATCTGCCCTATGTGACTTATCTGTGTCTTCTTCCTTCACAGTGTCATTGGCAAGTACTCTATCTACTCTTTTTTAGGCTTTCTATTGCTCCTTGTACCTACCTCTTCTGCCCTTTCTCAGCAGTAATCTATTTCATATTTTCTTTTGCATCAGGGCTTGCAGACTGTTTTATTTCTGCTTGTACACCTATTAATTATGTACTGTATATTGAGATTTTAATGTATCTATAGTTACTCCTGTATTTTATGCCATGTTACTGAAGTTTTCTGTACTTTGTGTTACTTCTGAATAATATTTGTTCTGTATGTATCTAGCTATATATATATATATATATATATATATATATATATATATATATACATATACACACACATATATATATATATATATATATATACATATATATATATATATATATATATATATACATATATATATATATATATATATATATATATATATATATATATATATATATATATATATATATATATATATATATATATATATATATATATATGAATATTTATATGTATGTATGTGTTTATATATATATATATATATATATATATATATATATATATATATATATATATATTTATATGTGTGTGTGTGTGTGTGTGAGTGTGTGTGCGTGTGTGTGTTTGTGTATGTGTGTATATATATATATATATATATATATATGTATATATATATATATATATATATATATATATATATATATATATATCTTGAGAGTAAGGCATTAGATGGAATTATTTAGAAAGATTGATATTTACAATTGGAGACTAGACTGTGCCACCATCAAACTGTATTGGTAAAATTGTAGTTAAAAAACAGTGATTGACTAAGGTAATATAGCACAAGAACATATTAACAAAGTATGCAGATAAACATAATATGTATGAGAATAAAGGGATTATTAATGAGTGTTCATATAAGCTGTAGAAAGTATTATACTGTAATTTTGAAGTTCAGTGTTTCCATGACCCTAGGTTAGAACAGGGAGAATTTAGGTAGGATGACATATTGTGAAAGCATCTGTAGACACTGAATAATGTCTACTAATTTATTTTTCTCTCCATAGAAGAAAAAAAACATTGTTTATCAAAGCAAAGAGCTCATGGCTGCCTATCACAGATAAAGCCATCTTATCAATAAATACCCTAATTTTTAAATTAGTGCACTTAGAATAGTGCCATCACTAGCAAGTAAACATAACAGTAACCTATCGTTACACAGTTAGCTCTTCTAAGTAGGGAGCCCTTGTTGTGAATTTACATCTTTTTAGGAAGAAGCAACTTTTGAAGGTCACTTCTATACAGTGGAGTAACCTACCAGTGTACATCAGAAATGCATGTTCTTTTCTTACCTTTCAGACAGAAACAATGGATTACCTGACTGATTCCTACTATGCTGTATTACCATGCCAATGACTAATCTCAATGGCCATGTAATGCAATGTACAGTGTCATTGTACACATAATTAAATTGTGTAGCGTGAACAGCTGCAGGCTATATGTACTGTTTTGTCTATGCCTTAACCATGTTTGTAATATTCGACAAATCTTAATATTACTGCAGCACAGCATATACTCTTATAGCTTCTTACAAGAGTATAGTCATCAGCAAAGCAGAGCTCCTTTGGATATAGTAAATTTTATATTTATTCAGCTTTATGGAGACTTCAGTATTTTTAAAGTCTAATTTCTGAAGTCCTTGTACAGATTTATACCTAAAGTAATGCAGCAAGATAGTATCTACAAGGTGGCATGATTAGTTAAGTAAGCATAATAAAATGGCCAGCATGGCGATGTCTAGAGCAGGAATTACTGAAGAACATTTGAAAAAAGTTATAAAAATGTGTGAAATAGTTTCCATATTTACATTAATAATGCAAACATTTAGAGTGATGCTAACATTTTGAGGGTAGCATATGAAAGCAGTGGGTGTTAGTAAAAATTATATTAAAACACAGTGGGCAATATGAAGGTGTACTGAGATATAAATGCTTTAGGACTATTAGGTTTATTTTTATAAATGCATTAACTTTGCAAAAGCTGTGTGACCTACAGTTGAATAAATGGTACCATCTTATACAAAACATAAAAGTACACAATGTTTTCACTGATACTTGCCATCTAACATGCATTGCAGTGAAATGTAATACTGTTTTGAAATAGTCTAAAAATGTTTTATATCACAGAACAGCAGTGTGCTGCCCCCTCTTGTCATACATCATTGGAAAGCCCTCAAAGAGTTGAACAGTTCCCCCACTGATATCTTGGTTCTATCTTGCACACTTACAGAAATATAACCCTAGGTTTGACTATAATGCTAGCAATTTTTGTCAAATAAAATACTATTTTTCTTTCATAAATTTGCAATATAAAATCCAAAGAGAATTAATATTTACTTTTTTGTAATTTGCATCATTTATCTGATATTATGAATCTTAAAAAGTGTGTTTTCAGGGGTGGATTTAGGAGAAAGGTTCACAGGATGTAAATGGCTTTCTGGCTTAGATGACATCCAGAATAATGGGGATTAATTAGCCTCCTGGCTGTCAAGGGTCTGCAGGCCAGTTTACTTCACAGATTAACAAACAAACAAAGTTAACAGCTGTAGTACTGTTATTAGAAACTCTTGTTATTCAACGATAATCCAAAAATGGGGGGAACAATTTCCCAAACCAAAACTAATAACTAAAACAAGGGCAACACAATGGAACCACAACCAGGAAAAGCAGTTTATTCATCACAAGGGCCATTGAACAAAACTCACAAAAAGTACATCAACGCATACATAACACACCTCGTTTTCGTCCCTAAGGACTTCATCAGATGTAGCACATTTACAAACAATACTGGAACTTTTATACGTAATGTTAATCTAAACAGCCTATCAAAACCTGTCATTAATAAAACCATTATTTAACCATTTTAAAGAAGCTTTGTTAACATATAAAATTAATTATTAAAATATTTCTGGCCCCTTAAAAGGCTTTAAAAATTTCACATTGTATAAAGTTTGAACTAAAGTATAATATAAATATTCAAAATAGGAGTATAGTGAAAATCGGTTTAAACAAAATATATTAAAAACATCTCAAAGTATAACCTAACCATGTAAAAGGCTAGTTTATATTCCCATCTAGTGGGTAATTCTAAAATTGCAACCTAAAATATTGTAAAATTCCTATCTATGCACACTTAATCACAAACACACAGTACAATAAAATGTCATATATATATATATATATATATATATATATATATATATATATATTTATATATATATATATATATATATATATATATATATATATACGATATATAAAATATAAAAATATATATAAAATTGTATATAAAATATATGTATCTCGAACTATAGAATACAAAGTATATATTATTAATTCTTACAACTTAGCAGCTCTCAATTTTACAATATTTTAGGTTGCAATTTCCCTTTACGGCACTGTTGTGCGATCTCAGAGTTGGTATATTTAAAGAGTGGGGGTGTGGGGGGTGCAGGGGGGCTTGTCCCCCTGCTTTAACCCGTTAGGTTACTTATTTTTTTTTTTAACTGTTTGTTTTAACTGTTTTAACTGTTTTATAACTTCGGCCATATGGTGTTGATCATATGGTATTCAAAGTTATAAACCTTCGTTCATATAATATAGACCTGAATAAACTGCTTTTCCTGGTTGTGATTCCATCATGTTTCCCTTGCTTTAGTTAGCAGTTAGTAGTTAAATGTTTATAAATGCTACAAAAGACAGTTGCGTTTGAAACAGTGAATGTTACTCTTACTACACTTTAAAAAAAATAATTAGTTCATCATGGTACTATTGTTCTGTTTAAATGTTCCAGGGTTAAGTAATCTGTATGACCTCAGCTTCAGAGTTAAAGTCACTGATATTCACCCTGCAACATACTGAAGGAATTATTATATCATTAACTTTCATCATCCATTTATTATCTTTTTTAAAAACCTAGAAAACCAGATACACAGAAATTTTCAGGAGAGGGGGGATCCGCTCACTTTACCCCTAAGTTTGTTTATTGCTCTGTCTGTTAGATAACATATTTATGGCCACATATGGTGTTGGCTATAAGTTAGTAATTAAGTGTATCCTATACTTCTGGTGTGAATTCATTCGATCCAGACTAGTATATTGTGTAACTAACTCTGACCGGCTGATTTGAAAAGGCCAGAACTCCTTGTCACTGATGTAAAAGGGCACATCTGCCTAGTGGATCTTGTCCATTTAACAAATAAATTAAAACAAAAATAAATCAGCAAATGTAAAAAGTTGCATTTCTTTATTAACTGGTAACAAGCTTCTTGCATCCAGCTTGAATTACTTTACATTTAGCGGTCATCATCATCATCATCATCTTCTTTCGGCTGTTCCCGTTAGGGGTCGCCAGAGCGGATCATCTGTTTCCATTTCTTTTTGTCCCCTGCATCTTGCTCTGTCACACCAACCACCTGCATGTCCTCCCTCACCACATCCATAAACCTTATCTTAGGCCTTCCTCTTTTCCTTTTACCTGGCAGCTCCATCCTTAGCATCATTTTCCCAATATACCCAGCATCCCTCCTCAGCACTTGTCCAAACCAATGCAATCTCGCCTCTCTTGCTTTGTCTCCAAACTGTCCAACCTGAGCTGACCCTCTAATATACTGATTCCTAATCCTGTCCATCCTAGTCACACCCAGTGGAAATCTTAACATCTTTAACTCTGCTACATTCAGCTCTGACTCCTGCCTTTTCGTCAATGCTACCGTCTCCAACCCATATAACATAGCTGGTCTCACTACCCTCTTGTAGACCTTCCCTTTCACTCTTATTTGTACCCGTCTGTCACAAATCACTCCTGACACTCTTCTCCACCCATTCCACCCTGCCTGTACTCTCTTCTTCACCTCTCTTCCACACTCACCATTACTCTGAACTGTTGATCCCAAGTACTTAAACTCATCCACCTTTACCAACTCTACTCCCTGCATCCTCACCATTCCTCTACCTTCCCTCTCATTTACACACATATATTATGTTTTAGCCCTGCTGACCTTCATTCCTCTCCTCTCTAAAGCATATCTCCACCTCTCCAGGGTCTCCTCAACCTTGTCCCTACTCTCACTAAATATCACAATGTCATCTGCAAACTTCATAGTCCATGGGGCCTCCTGTCTAATCTCATCTGTCAACCTGTCCATCAACACTGCAAATAAGAAAGGGCTCAGAGCTGATCTTTGATGTAATCCCACCTCCACCTTAAACGTATCTGTCACTCCCACTGCAGTCCTCACCAATGTCACACTACCCTTGTACATATCTTGTACCACTCTTACATACTTCTCTGTCACTCCCAACTTCCTCATACAATACCACCACTCCTCTCTAGGCACCCTGTCATATGCTTTCTCTAAGTCCACAAAGACACAATGCAACTCCTTCTGACCTTCTCTGTATTTCTCTAACAACACTCTCAGAGCAAATATTGCATCTGTAGTGCTCTTTCCTGGCATGAAACCATACTGCTGATCACTAATCATCACCTCCCTTCTTAACCTAGCTTCCACTACTCTTTCCCATAACTTCAAGCTGTGACTGATCAATTTTATCCCTTTGTAGTTACTGCAGCTCCGCACATCATCCTTATTCTTAAAGACAGGTAGCAAAACACTTTTTCTCCACTCCTCAGGCATCCTCTGACTTTCCAAAATTTCATTAAACAATCTGGTTAAAAATTCCACTGCCATTTCTCCTAAGCACCTCCATGCTTCCACTGGTATGTCATCTGGGCCAGCAGCCTTTCCATTCTTCATCCTCTTCATAGCTGTCCTTACTTCCTCCTTGCTAATCTGCTTCACTTCCTGATTCACTATCCAACCTTCTCTGTCTCTCATTCTCTTCATTCATCAGCCCCTCAAAGTACTCTTTTCATCTACTCAACACACTCTCCTCGCTTGTGAGTACGTTTCCCTCACTGTCCTTTATCACCCTTACCTGCTGCACATCTTTCCCAGCTCTGTCCCTCTGTCTAGCCAATCGGTACAGGTCCATTTTTCCCTCTTTAGTGTCCAATCTCTCATACAACTTTCTATATGCCTTATCCTTAGCCTTCGCCACCTCTCTCTTTGCCATGCGCCTCATCTCCTTATACTCATGTCTACTTTCTTCATCTCTTTGACAATCCCACTTCTTCTTCGCCAGCCTCTTCCTCTGTATACTCTCCTGTACTTCCTCATTCCACCACCATGTCTCCTTGTCCTCCTTCCTCTGTCCAGATGTCACACCAAGCACCTTCCTAGCAGTCTCCCGTACTAGCTCTGCTGTATACGTTTAGCAGGTACTTAGTTATATTAAGTCAGAACAGTACTTGTCCTATATGCAAAAGCTGTTAGAATGTTGATGCACCCAATGGATGTATTCAAAAGTAAGCTTATTACTGAATATTATTCTTAAATCCTTCAAATATGCTGCTTTTTGACAAATATTATAGTGCATTCTACAGGTAAACTACAGTAATGAAAAGTAATACCTACTGTGCTCTGTGACCATCTTGCCACTTTCTGTAAAAGATCTGGTGTCTAGGCAAGGTTTTGAGGAGATGCAAAGGCTTCTAAAGTCATCTGACAATATTTTTAAAAAAAATCATGTGGCAATCTTTTTTAAACACCTTTATTAAAATATAACTTAAAATATAGGTACTCATACACTACTTAACAATGTAGACTATGTGTGCTGGAATTCATGCATTAGTCTGTATGACTGGATGAAGTGGTGTTGTATATGGTATGCATTCAGCAAGGTCTTTTCTGAACTGTATTGCTAAAGTAGACAGTGGCACACACACAATGAGAAAATGGCAACTCCCTCCAAAGACATGTTACTAGTATATTTTATAAAATGAAGAGGCAGTTTAAAAATAATTTGTACATACATTTTTAAATATTGATACTATATACAATAGCTATACAATATGTGTCACATGGCATGCATATATGCAAAAGCAGAGAAGCATTTTTTTGGAACAGATGAATTCAAAGTGTATACAACATGTGTACACACTATTTACAATCATTATAATGTACTATTTCTTGGCTAGTCTTTCATACTGTGTTGCATTACCATTCCAGGACACTTTTCATAGTTATTTTTGCAATTTGTGTATAAAGACTTATATCTCTAACATGGTTAAATATTTAAATAAATGAAATATTGCTAACACAATTATCTTTAAAGGACCATTAGACTGGGCACTTATTGGACTGGGCACTTATCCACAAACACAAAGAAGTAGCTGCATCTTAATGTTAATAAATAATAAATTTTATGTCATTGTACACTGCAACATACAAACTAATAATAATAACACACTTTTTTACAGAAACACACACTCTTTTAAGGCTGCAGTCACATCAACATTTATTTATTTATTGACATTTGTTTACCAGGCAGGTCCACGGGGTCAGAATAAGTCCATTTTCAGTGGAGGCCTGGGGAGAAAAGCTTCAAGGTTACAATAACACTTACATGACATTTCAAATAAGTTTCAAACAATTTAAAGAAAACAAATTCCAAAGAGTTTCATAAAGAAATCATCAGCTTCATGTTACAAGGACACTTTCACATGGCTTTAAATAAGTTCAAGTCAAATACAAAAAAAATAAAAAGAGTTACATAAAGAAATCATAAGTAATTTGTATGTTGTAAATAAGTAATTCCCAATGCTTAAAGAAAAAAATAAAAGATAGATATAGTACAGAAGATCACAACAAGGCTTAAAAGTAGAGAGGATGAGGTGAGTATTGAAGGGTTTATTATAGATTATCAAGAGAAACAGTAATTAGACCAAGGAACTAGAATAGGTGCAAGTTTAGGATTGAATGGCAGAAATCAAGTAATGGCAGAGGGGCATTTGAACAGTTACATGTCCAATTGTAGAGGAGCTGATTATGCAGTGCAGTTTTGAAGTTAGAGGGGCTTTGTTCAATGTGGATACATGATGGTAAGTTATTCCATATTCTGGTTAATGATCCAAGAGTATAATAATTTGCCTACCTGTAAATTGGGTTTGTGGAATTGGAACAAGTGTTGGTGTTCCCATTGTAGTGGTCTAGAAGGGTTGTAAAGGGCAAGTAAGGAGATGAGAGCAGGGCAGTCTTGTGGCTTGTGAATAAATATGTGTGTAGTAGTCAGCTGAATGAGTAAAAGGTAATGGGGGAATTCTAGCCATTGTATTTCCTTAGGGCGATACAGTGATGGGTAGAATGGTGACTACTTGTTGTAGCAAGATTCCAGTTTTGCTTTTAAGGAAGACTTTAAGGGGGTAACAAGTAAAAGAGTGCTAATGCTTGTTTAGCTGGTAAGGAGTGGAACTTGTTGTGTCTGTATAGTAAACCTAGTTTTTTGTGTGTTTTATTAATATTACTTTGGATGTGCAGATCAAATTTAAGGTTTTCATTGATTATAACCCCTGACAAATTGGTATGTTACTACCTCAATTTTGGTAGAGTTAAGTGAGAATTTATTAAAGTCAGCTTTGTTGATAGCTGTACTTCTTTTGGGGGTAAAGAGCATGAGGTTGTTTTTTGCATTTAAATAAAGGTGGTTATTGTGAAGCCAAGATTCCACAGAAATATTGCTTGGGTATTTTGTTGTAATCTATCAATGTTGGGACCAGAACAGACTATGGTCATGTCATCTGTTTACTAGATCAGTGAGCCATATGGAATAGCTTGGTGTAGATTGTTTCTAAATATGTTAAACAGAAGATGGCCTAAAACCGAGCCTTCTGGAATACCTGTTGGGTTATGGAGATGGGGGGAAATAGAATTTTGCCATTTAACAGCATGTTCTCTATTAGAGAGACAGCTTTTGAACTATTTAAGTGACTGTGTGGATAATCCTATACTGGAGGAGTGGGAAAGGAGGATGGAGTGAGAGATGGTGTCGAATGCTTTTGACAGGTCCAGAAAGAAGGCTGATACAGTGTTCCCTGAGTCTCAGGCTTTGTTGACTATATCTAAGAAGGATATTAGAGTGGTAGATGTGCTGTGACCAAGGCAGAATCTTTGCTGGGTTGGGGAGAGGATTTTGTTGTTTAGAAGGTATTAAATAAGTTGGTTTTCTCCACATTTTTCTAGGATTTTAGAGATGGAGAAAGCATAGCAAAAGGTTGGAAATGACAGATATCGATGGATGGGCAGCCTTTATGAAGAGGCAAGATGATTGCTTTTTTCCAGAGGCAAGGGATGTAGGATTCTTGAATAGACCTGTTAATAGGAATACTTATAGGGTAGGGTACTGCATCAGCAGCAATCTTAAGAAATTTGGCAGGAACTCTTTTGGATGAATTAGAACAAGTAGAGATGGGGCGAGATTAAATTCTAGTTGGGGGAGTTGTTGTCTGCAGTTTTGATGGGGAGGGGTGTTAGAACTTGGGAGATTGCATTGTAGGGGTGACGAGAGGAGGGTGTAGGTAGAAGAAAAGGAAGCAGTAACATTAGCTAGTACCTACCTATGAACCTATGAACCCATGAATAGTAGCAGTGGGTGATTGAGGTTCTATGACTGAACCTTTTGTGAATATACATAGAGCAAACAATTTAAGAGACACAGCTAAAAATACATCATTATTGATCTGATGCATTTTATTAATAAAATCAAAAATATACAAATTGGTGAGCAATAACTTTTAGCAATAGAAGTGCAATTCTATTATACCATAATAACACACTTTTTATGGAATGAATAACTTGCTAATGTGTTATTTGAAATTGGTGATCAAAATTTGTAAAAAAAATCATATAAATTGTGATTGCTTAGACATGGTACAATCAAATAATGTTTTTTTGTTTAGCAACAAGTACTCTTCTGTAAAAAGAAGTGGGGAACTCAGAGACAAATAGAACAGTGCATTAGGCAAAATAGTGTGGTAGGCAATGGTGTGCAGGGCGAGTGTGATTCAGAGGCACATGTGTGATCCCTCTAGTGGGGGAAGTAATGTGTTATGTACTGCCTGCAAATAACCTCCTAATGATGTGTAATCAATGTCAACATGCTAATAACAGCTACAACGTATGCAAATGATGAACTCATACATGGCAGCATGATTCAGAAAAATACAAACATTTGCACACTATACCATGGTGATCAGCTTATCTCTACACCATCATTTCTCAGTGAACAGGTCTTTCGCTTAGACCAGTAAAATGCTTTAATACTAGAATGCTAAGAGGAGTTTTTACTTTAACCAGTCAGCATGTATCTTGCATTGCTGCCCTCCACATCACAATGGCTGGCACACATACTTCTCAAGTGTACCTCATTATGAGGAACGTACCTTATTTGGGATCTTAAAAAGTTCATGTTCCTCAAAGTTCCACATTGAAAGGGTCTGTAACACATTCAGTGTTAGGAATTTTTTTAAGTGAAATCCATGGTAAATAGAAATAAAGCATATTAATTCACTAAAAGATATTTATAAGTAAAACCAGCATATTTTAACTATCCTATGAGCTTCCTAGCTGAAGTTGTTAGTAAGCCATTAGTACATGTTCCACATGTTGCCCATTTGTTCCACATTATGAAGGCTACTGTTCCTCATTTTGGAGATGAAAGCTTGAGAGCTATCACTTCTTTGACTGGGACTTAGCCGACTGGTATTGTGTGGACAGAGATATCATACAGGAATTAGTTGGCTTGTGCTGCCCTCGTGTGGTATCAAGTGGGATATATAAAACATGCATGTCCCAGTGGACACAGAGGTTTCTGCAGCATTAATCCATTTCATCCTGAGCTGCAGGTGGATAATGAACTCCTTTCTTTCCTGAGATCTTCTAAGCCCAGAAATGACTTGCTTTTTGAGAGCTTTCCTCCAAAATCGTCTGCTGAAAACACCCTTCATAAGACTTATAATATCGGGTAAATGGTGTGAGTTACAAAAATTGTAAAATGTTATAGCTATTTGGCAGACAATGGGCTATACAGAGTGGTCGTATCAAAGGTCTGTTTGTAGATGCTGACTTTATATTGTAGATTTATGAAGGAAAAATGTATTTTGTTTACCAAGAAAATACTAGTGATATACAAAGGGTATATTTTTATAAGTGCATAAGTTAGATCCATGATATTGGTGGGGAAATTGTTCACCGGTTCAAGAACCTTCCAATGATGTATGATAAATGGAGATAGCACACTGCTATTTTGTGATATTGATAAATATGTGCAAATTATGCATATAATTTCACAATATTTCAATAAAATGTTAATTTACAAAACAATATATGTTAGATGGCATGTTGTCAAGCACTTGTGTACCTTAATGTCTTATAAGAGATGGCATCATTTGTTCATCTATAGGTCACACAGGTTTTATTACATTAATGCAGTTATGAAAATATAAATAATAGTCATAACTGCTTTATCCAAAGAGCATTTATATTTCAGAATGTGGGTCTGTTTTAGATTATAGAATAGTTAAAAGTTTGAACACCATATGGTCGACACCATATGTTCGAACTCATAAATATTCGAAAATCAAAAAAAAAATCAACAACAAAAAAACCTAACTGAAAGGTTAAGCAGGGGGGCAAGACCCCCTGCACCCCCACAGGGTGGCTGAGCTCCCCACAGCCCCAGCTCTTTAAATATACCATCTCTGAAATCTCACTACAGTGCAGACAATGGAAAATGTCCATTTCTGCACTCTACGGAGATCTCCATTGAAACGTTTGAACATTTACATGTTCGATCATATGGTGTCGACCATATGACATTCAAACATGTAAATATTCGATAACATAATATAGACCCCAGAAATTCTCCACATTACCCACCATGTTTTAATGTTATTTTTTTACTAAAATCAACTGCTTAAAAACATCACCTCCAACAAGACAGTACCACACTCTAGTTTTGCATTATTAATGTAAACATGGAAATACCCCATTTTTATCACTTTTTGCAAGCACTCGTTAATAACTCCAGCTCTGCATAGCACTTGCCAACCATTTGACTGGCGTGCTTCGCAAATCATGTCAACTTGTAGATGGCCACCTTGCTGCCGCAGTTTTATGTATGTACCTTTACCAGGATGTAAGCAAGTAGACTTTAAAAAACAGTGAAAATATACTCATTTCAGGATAACAGAGATGTCTCCTGTAAAGATGATTACACTCTTAAAGGACACACAGGAGCTCTGCTTTCCTATCGACTGTACTCTTGTAGGAAGCAATGAGTTACTCATTTTTGATACAGGGACCTTTCAGCATCCAACTGATGACATCATAAGAGTTTTGCAAACCTCAGAATCATGCATCTTAAACCAGTTCCTTGATGTGATGCTGATTCATATGGGGGAGCATATGTTGTCCTTATGGACAGCAGAGTTAAGAATCACTGATATGTGAGCATCCAGTGACATAGTTTATTTCCCTGGGGGTCATTAACTGCACTGACGTTGCTGCCAAGACCATGCTGTCTTCACATGGTGTCTGGTATATCAACTGGAAGAGTTTCCACTTCACAAGCTGCCCAGTTGTGTGCAATGCACAGTGTTTTATATACAACATGACTGTATTCCTTCCAAGCAGTTTACATGATTCCCACATATGGCACATGTTTACCTTATACTAGCATTATGAGAGGGTCCCCTAGCTAGTTACATATTGCCAATACTGGTCACATGAATTTATGTGGCATGCCACTCATAATGTAATTTGCTGTTGTGTGTTTAAACTGACGGTACGTAAACCTTGAAGCCATAGCTGATCGCTCCCATCCAGAGTCCCTAGATAAAAGCTAAGATGGCATGCGACAACACACTGGTGCAGGCATGGAACATTAAAGAGTATATCTTTGAAGTCTTTGTTGGTGTTGTGATACTGCTGCCTGTTTACATCTGTCAGTGTGTGCTCCACAGAATTGCCGTAGTATATTTGTAATGCATGTCATGCTACATGGTGCTATGAAAACAGCTGCATGTGTGCCACAGCACTAGCTGGCATACCTGTGCAGACAGCAGAGGCAAGCTCAATATGCCGTCACACTGATAAAGAGGCGCTGTCTGTTTCACAGTGATGAGTCATGAGAAAATAAACACAGAACAAAAGTGATGCATGCATTTGCATAACCAGGTTATGCTGTACAGTATAGAATCTAGAGCTTATCTAAATAATCTTGTATTGGTTTGTGATTGACTGTGCAATAGCTTTGTAAGAGAAGTTTTTATTTGAATTTATATTTTATTTTTTAACCATTGTTTTTAACTGTTTGTAGGAAGAAAGGGGCAGCTTGTAGACAAGAAGATTTACTTTGGTTTACATTTTGTTGTTTTACCCTTAATTTTCACTGTTAGTTACTAGAAAAGGATAAGTTTTAGTCAGGCAAACTGTAGCCATCCCAAGGTACTTAGCTATAAATTCACACTAACTGCAAAGAGGACAATCCAGACCTTGATTAAACAATCCTGTCTTGGTTCAGAATTTATTGATCTTTACTGTTGAAAAGATCTTTGCAGTATTTGGAAGACACAAGGTAGAATTTTTGCCAGGTCAAAAATGGAATAGTTCAATTTATTTTGCTTTTGCCTCCTCTTAAAAGTCATCAATTGTATATATTCTGCTGCATTTATTACCGCTTGTTAGTAGCATGATTAAATTGTAATTGTTATTCTAAGCCTTTTGTTGAAGCACTAGGGCTTTAGACCAGTTGTTTTACATTAAGGTTTGTGGTCTGCACTGTTGTGGCAGGCCAGGTAGCTTACATCCTTCTAAGTTGGGAGTTGCTGATTGAAGGCTTAGTGTCTGTTATTCTAAAAGTATATTAGTTCTGGTTTAAGCACTTGGGCTTTGGGCCAGTTATTTTACATTAAGAAGGTGTGGTCTGCACTCTTGTGGGAGGAGAGGGTAGGTTCTGTCCTTCTGAGCTTGGAGTTTCTGGTTAAAGGCTTTTTGTGCCTGCTTATTTGAACTGTTTCTTTCTGAAATTGGTACGCCTTGTTTACTGTAGCATAGACTAAATTCAGACCTGCTGAATCTAGCTTTGTTTGTACAACCTGAGCACTAATCCAGACCATCTTTTTTTTGGAGAAGGTTCCCCTGCACCCTAGTGGCAGGAGTGTGCAGTTAGAACTTGTCTGATCGTAGACTGTTGGAATGGGGCTCAGTTTTTAGCTTTTTATTAGTTAATTGGTTAATTTGTTTAAATCAATTTGCTCATTTGCAACCGTTATATTAAAAAAAAATACATTTTATGCATTGCCGCTTAGCTAGGTTTAAACTATTCCCGGCACCATAAAGTCGGCTCTTCAAATTTTCCCTTAGAACTAGCCAGTTTTTTAGTTTTAGCACTAAAATCTGTCCCTTTGAGCTCAGCACTTGTTCAGAACTCGTTATAAGTACCAAATAAGCTACAAATTACTACAGCACTCAACTTTCCTCACTTGTATAGAGGAAAACAGTTTTTAGTACTTAATAAATAAGCACCTATCCAGGCATGTCTAAGGGTCAGATCCTGGTGTTTTCTCCTGTCTACCTGATGAATTTGGGCATCTTGGGGCAATGCAGCAATTGCCTCATGTACACAGACAACCCTGTCTTCTTGCCACCCAACACTACAACCTGTGAGAGATGCACTTATATAGCCAAACTGGAAGCAAAGCTCTCTTCAACCAAGATGGACTAGACAGTCAAGAGAAGAAGGTAAACACTTGCATCACACCACACTCATCACATAGTCCCTCAAAACCTGCACCACCAAAACACACACATAGAAACACAAAACACACATCCACATTCATGGAGGCTGTCAATAAAATTCTGCTCAAGCAACAGAGACCTCCAAAGCAGAAATGTAAGCAGCCTCCACCCCCCAACACAACCCAAATGACACATAGCCCACAAACTCAGTGTGCCACTCAACCACAGCTCATAAAGCATAACAGCGTACCCAACACTCTAGTCATAGGTGACTCTATAGTCAGGCACACTGATGTTCCACTCGCCAGGCTAAACAAGCAGAAAGTTACTGTCAGCTGCCTGTCGGGTGCCAGGATCCGCCACATAATGCACACATTCAGGTCACTCCACAACAAGTACAAACATGACTCTGTCATTGTCCATGTTGGTGTGAATGACCTGAGACATACCTCCCTGTCCTACATGGAACGAGACATGGAGGAGCTCTCTGATCTTGTAGCCCAGGCAGGTATGACCCTAGCCCTGAGTAGCATCCTGCCATCACCCAGAATTATACCACAGTACAAGGACAAAATGATTGACTTCAACAATTGGCTAAGCTTCTGGTGTCATTCTAAGGGGATCTAGTATTTGTCTGCCTGGGATGACATGATCGACAGATCATGATGCTTTGCCAGAGATGGCCTGCTCCTGTTGCCCTTGGGATTCCAGATACTGGCTAAAGCTCTTGCTACCCCAAAGTGCCTTTTTTAGGAAAGGTTCAAATGACAAATTCACCACCTTAACAGGTACAAGCAAGCAAAATCTAAGAGTAATGCTACTCAATGCTAGAAGTCTAAACCTCAAAATGCATTCACTCGAGGCACTCCTTAAAATGGAGAACATCGACATCTGTGCAGTGACAGAGACATGGTTCAAGGCTCCAGAGAGCAACCCTGCATTACCGGGCTATAATTCATACCACACCTTTCGGCTACCTAACCTGGACTGAAACACTAAAGGCGGAGGCATGTCTATATTCATTAAAGATGTCCACACCTCCAGGTAAGTTGCTCAGCATAATTTATTCGAGATTATCCAAGTGCAACTAACTCTGAGCAAGACCGCAATCCAAACTGTAACTTGCTACAGATCCCCCACCATGCCCCAGGATTCCCACTCCTCATTTCTTGATACACTGGAAAAAATTAGGGTACAACCCAACATCCTAATAATGGGTGATTTTAACTACTCCACCATTAACTGGGAAAACTACTCATGCACCAATACTTTTGCTCAACGTTTTCTGGAATTCATAAATTCTAACACCTTGGATCAACTTATCCACACCCCCACCAGGGGCAGCAATATCCTAGACCTGGTCATTACCAACATGGGCAACTGGTGTTACACACCAGAGGTCAATTCCTCATTGGTCAGATCCAACCACAAGCTAATCACCCTAGACATCCACATCCCGCCCCCACCCCACCCCCTTAGGGAAACCACCTTACAAAATTTCTCCAAAGCCAACTTCACACTTCATAAGACAGAAGTGGCAAACTTCACGACACCCATGCAGATGGACAATAGAGGAATCCTACACAAATGCACTTCATAAGCATTACATGAGTGCATGGATCATGCTATCCCTAACAGAACCAAGATGCTATCCTCCAAAAAAAGGAAGCCAAACTGGATGGTCCTCTGCCATAAAGAAACTCTACAATAGAAGAAAGAAACTGTTGCAAAAAAAGAGTAAAATCCCATGATTGGAGGAACTCCCTGGTCAACCTCAGTAAGAAGCTGAGATCCCTCATAAAATACTCCAAAGCTAGTCATGAAAACAAAATCACCACTGATTCTAAAGACAACCATAAAGCATTCTATAGCTATGTCAAGAATCTCAATGGCAACATTCAGATCTGCTCTGAGTTACAGCACAATGGCACTAAATATACAGAACCAACTGACATTGCAAATATCCTGTCAGATAGGTTCAGTGCTAACTTTACCTCCCTCTCACCCCCTAAAGGGCCCATCTCTATAACGGAAGAATGCAAACTTCCTGTAATCATGGCTGCACAGGTAAAAGCCACACTCTCCAAAGCCAAGAACACAGCATCCATGGGACCAGACAACATCCCAGGCAACATTCTACACGAACTACAGAACGAACTGGCACCCCACCTAAGCACCATGTTTAATCATAGCCTCACCTCAGGCTTTGTGCCCACCGAATAGCACACAGCAATGGTTATTCCACTCAAAGGGGGAGCCAGCATGGAGCCCGGGAACTACTGCCCCATTAGCCTAACAAGCCTGGTCTGCAAGGCCATGTAACATATCATCATGGTTCTTCTTTGAAGCAGCCACCAAAGCCGTAGATGAAGGTAAGGTGGTTCACACGGCCTATCTAGATCTCTCCAAGGCTTTTGACACCATCCTCCACTCTGGAATTATACATAAACTCACTAAACTAGGTATAAATCCCTATGTCATAAGATGGGTTGCCATCTGGCTCACTGACAGAACCCACACTGTGAAAGTAGCAGACTCCAAATCCGACTTCAGACCAGTGACAAGTGGAGTACCACAGGGTTCAGTCCTGTGTCCTCTCCTGTTTGGTATTTACTTTTCTGAAGTACAGGCTAACACAGAAGGTCTTTGGCTAGTGAAGTTCACAGATGACTGCAAACTAGGAGCCATAATCAAAACTCTTAATTATGTGGACATCCTACAAAAGGGCCTCACTGAGACAGATGCCTGGTGTCAAAGCCATGGCCTCAAGCTCAATGCCAAAAAGTGCATTGTCATCCCCTTTGGTAAAAACTCTGTACCCATGAGCTACCACATAGGCGGTAGTCTACTTAATACCAAAAGTGTGATGAGACCTTGGGACACAGGTGGACAGTACTCTCTCCTTTGATAATCATATCGCCACAGTAGTCAGGAAATCCATCTACGTGGCACACCTCATCACAAAAGGTTTCTCATCCTGGAAAAAAAGAGGTCATTGTTCCCCTCTACTTATCACTCATTAGACCCATTATAGAGTACAACACCCCTTTTGGTATGTACCTCACAAGACATCTACAACAACTGGAAAGGCCGCAGAAGTACCTCACAAAGAGGATTACCGTCCTCCAACAGATTCCCTACGCAGACCGTCTCAAAAAACTCCAGCTTTACTACATCGCATATCACCTACTCAGAGGCAATCTCTGCCTAACATACAAAGCTATATCAAACCCAGAGCTGTTGAACATGCTCCACTTAAAGAAATCCCAATCCCTCCGAGCTACATGCTCTAGGGACCTAAACCTTGTCATCACAATAAACAGAACATGCTGGAGGGATAGATTCTTATCCCAGAGACTTCCCATACTCTGGAACAAGCTACCTATCTATATCAAAGAAAGCTCCTCATTAGCACTCTTCAAGAAAAATCTTGATGATTGGATGGAAAATAGGAAATTCACCCCGGGGATCACCTCTGTGGCTCTGCTCGACAGGGGCTCAGAAAAATAATTTTCTTGGGTGGCGAAAGCCAGGGTACCTTTTTGGCTAGGCTTATATAGACCCTAGGGCCAATAGCATCTTTGATGGTTACTAATGCTCGGAGAATTAATAATTAATTTTTTATTGGAAAATGTGCTACATTCCCACAAGATTGATCTTTTTATTGCTTGTGAAATATGGTTAAAGAACAATGACTGGTAACCAATTCTGTCATACATTCTAACAAAAATTCTAACAAAAAATCAGATGGAGGTGTTAGGAATTAAAGATAATTATGAGACCTGTGGTTATTACATGCTCAATGATAACGCCAATACTTTATACTGTGTAACTGTGACAATAAAGACAACCTTCAAACATATAACAATTTTTGGAGTGTATAGACCACCAAAGTCAAGTGCAGATGACCTAGAGGAATTCATACATTTCTTGCATGAAACACATAAAGGAACACTAATAGTGGCTAGGGACTTAAATTTGCAAGAAGCAGACTAGAATAATATTGATTCAACAATATTAGTAATGAAATTATTTATAATGCATGTTCAACAACGATTACTTCAGATTTTGAAAAATCTACCAGGGAATAGAACATACTAGGCATTGTTTGTGTTCCTAAAAAAATACTGTTACTTCATGTCAACTTTACCATGGTTGATGTGTAGTATTCATGGGGTTATAAAGGGTAATTTGTTGCTGGATAGTTCTGCCAAATTGAAATCTAAACCAATGCACAGAAGGTTAATTACAGATTATATGGAAGCAAAACAGTCAGTATGTAAAACTAATTAGAGTGATGAATTCAGTGGAAAAACAGTAGAAGGAATGTGAACAGTTTTGAAAAATAAATTGTTTGAATGGAAAAAAATGTGTAACATCAGGATCTAGGCACACAATGTCAGGATGATATATTTCCACGAGAATAAAACACTTGGTTAAGGTACGAGACAAAAATATAAGAAGTGAAAAAGAGGTTGAACTATAACTTTGCAAACTGAAATAAACAAACTGGACAAACAAATTAAGCATAGTGTGATACAAGATCAAGAAAAATTTGCAGAAAATTTATATAAGTATATTGAGCATAATATGAAACCATTTTATAGATACATAAGCTGTGGAAGGAGTAAAGACCTACAAGCTGATAAACTGTGTGTAGATTCTAAAATTTATTCTCAGATACAATAGATTTTATATATATATATATATATATATATATATATATATATATATATATATATTTACAAAATCTTATGCAAAACAGTTTGGCTCCGCAAAGGGGGTCATAAGTTGCCCTAGTGCCATCGAGGTAACCTCAGATACTGAAATCAAATTTGATTATATTGAAAAGAACTGTGCAAACAGGATCCAAACACAGCACAGGAGGAGACAGAATTAGTAATAATAACCTGAAAACTCTTCAGCAAGAACTTACAGTATCATTATATATATTATTTACTATGTTGCATAAATATGGGGGGAGTCCTCAGGATAGGAGATAAACACTTATTAAGCCTGTCTTTAAGGGAAAGGGGAGTAGATCAAACCCTTAATTCTACATGTTGTGGAAAAATAATGGAGAAGGTAATATTGGAAAAGTTATTGCCAGAATTAGAAAGGCTGGGGCTTGAAACTTACACCAGCATGCATATGTTGAAAATAGATCTATTACCACCTGTAACATGATGTTCTATAACACTATAATAACATCTATGAATGAAAAATTGTACTGTGATGTAATTTATACAGATTTAACTTCAACATTTAACAAGGTCAGACACAGAAATTAGAACAACCTGGTATGGATGAACTTTTGATAAGACGGATGGCTGCATGACTTACAAATAGGACATAGCAAATATCATACAGCAATTGGACAGATACATTTCTTGGCTATAGTCAAGGTGCCCTGCAGGGCTCTGTCCTTTGCTCATACTTGATTAGATTGTGTCGTTCATATCTATCTTTTTAATCAGAGGTGTTCTGTAGTCTGTATGCAAATGACTTGAACATGGGTACACTGATTACATTTGTTACATATAGGGCATGTCTGCAAAAGATCTTGATTAATTGACAGTTTGGGCACAGGAGAATAATATGCTGATAAATACATCAAAAACTAAGCATATGAGATTTGGAAGACATAAATTAAAAGGTGAATATTTAATACAGCCCACGGTGATTGAGACTGTAGATTCATTTAAGGACCTAGATATTTGGGTAGATCCAGTGGATCTATATCACATTGTCTTAAAAGTTTGAAAGTCATATGGTCGACACCATCTGATTGAACTTTTAAAAGTTTGAACGTTTCAACGTAGATCTACGTACAGTGCGAAATGGGAAGATTTCCCTTTTCTGCACTGTACTGTGATCTCAGAGTTGGTATATTTAAAGAGTGGGGGGTGTGGGGGGCGCAGCCACCCACATGGGGGATACAGGGGGGCTTGCCCTCCAGCTTAAACCATTCAGGTAGGTTTTTTCTGTGGTTTATTTTTTTTATTCCATTTTCGAACTTTTAAAAGTTCGATCATATGGTGTCGACCATATGACATTCGAACTTTTAAAAGTTCGATTATGTAATATAGACACGATCCAGCTATGAGTATTTCTAATCATATCAACCAATTGGTTAATGATAGTTATAGAACTATAGGCTGTATAACAAGATTTATATAAAGTATAGGAAATCAGAAATGATGAAGTCTTTGCTTATTAGTTACATTAGACCCAAACCTGAGTATGGAATAACAATATGGATACATTATAAAAAAACAAGCATGAGTAAACTGGAAAGAATACAACAGAACTATACCAAGGGCATGCATGGATATAAAAATTTAATTTAATATGAAAGACTAAAATATTTGAACTTGTACAGTGTCTCCTACACATATTTAAGAGGAGACCTTATTCAGGTATTTAGGACATTTACACACAACTACCTCTCAGAATGTTTGGGGTTATCAGAAAGTAGTAAGGAATCATCAGACAACCTGTGTAGAAGCTTCTATAGGAATGATACGTGAGAGAGCAGCTGATGCATGAAATAGACTACCAAATTACATTACAGCAAACAATAGTATGGGTATTTTTAAGAACAGCCAGGACACTTATTATGGGAACAACTGTTTTGGTGTATTAGCAGGTTAGAAGCATCAAGACATATCTGTATGTCTGTATGTATGTATATTGACTGGCTATATTGTCCATCATATATTACCCTAACCACATTAGCCAGACGGGTGGACAGGGCACAGATATCATCATTTTCACAAGTGGGGAAGCACAGCAGCATGGGGCAGTAATTTATCTTATTTATTTAAATTTTTACTTGGGTAGACCACTGATCACAAGTGACCAATTTTCATCTCAACCTGAGATGAAAACAAGTTGAAAAGCATATATAAAACTATAATGTATATTATGATATAATTTACATTATTTACAGTAAATCAAAACAAATCTCATTTAGAAAGTTAAGTGTATTTATGATAATGTCAACTGTGTGCTGTCTAAGCGGGCATAATAGGATAGTTGAGTAGACTGAAAGATCTTAGACAGGGTCTGTGAGTAGCTGGCAGGAGAATATTATTTTAAGCAAAAGATTTTGTGAATGAGAAGCAGAGGTCAGCGTAACAGAATCAGAATGTGCCATATGTGACACAGCATGACCGCTAGTAGTAAGAGAAAGAAAGCTTAGGTGAGATGGCCAAATTGGAGGCAGTGACATCTGGCTAACGTGATGAGCTGGGCCTTTAGTTCATTTCTAAATTTAGGTAAGAGTAGGTGTCTTTTTATGAGGGAATACTTTCCAGAGATTTGGACCTAGTATAGAAAAGCAATGATATGTAGTGTGGAGATTTGCTTTGGGGAGTTGCAGTCTTTCCAGGTGGAGTGGTTATTGTTCCTGAGGCTGCAAGAAGAAGGTTATCTAATTAGTGTAGCTGCTAAGAGAGAGAAAGTCTGGTTGGTTAGGATTTTGAAAAGTTTGAATACTCAGAGAAAGCCAACCCTTTGTTGAACAGGAAGCCATTTTACTTTTTTTCAGTATTCTGCAGTTGTGCTCATTTTTGGGAGACTGTAGAAAATGTCCAGATTTCATCAGTTATTGTTTGAATGAGTGTGGAGTTTGTAAGGCTATGAATGGAAAGCTGCATTCAGGTTAGAAGAGAAGAATGTCTTTTCAATTTGCTGCTTGGATGTTTTAGTAAGATTGAGGGAGATTTGTATTGGCTCAACAGGGAGACTGAGTAGTCAAGTTGGAAGGAGAAGTTAAGGGAGGACCAAGCTAAATGTCAAGTTATTTAAAACAGGAAGTGTTTTCAGCAGGACTTTTGTTGTCTTCATAGATATACAAATAATTCTGCATTGTTTTAAATTTCTGTACAGTGCCAAAAGTTATAGTTGTAGTAAATAGTAATATTAGTATAAGTAGGTGGAAGGGGCATAGGTGGTATGCAAGATAAACATGAATTAGGCCATGCGTCACACTAAGCACCTCTGACATGGTCTAATTTATATTTCTCTGTGTCTGAATCCCAGCCTTGCACATCCACTCATTGATGGCTAGGGTAACACACATCATGGAATAGCCTAGCCTCAGGACACTAACAGGCACCGGTACACCTCTTCTCAACAAATATGTGTGCACCTTGGAGGTTGTGCAGCTTTTAGATGATAGCTGCATTTGTGGTCCTCCTGTATTACTTCTGAGACTCACATGGCTGGGGCATGCTTCAGGATACATAGGTGATGTGTGAGGTCCATCCTGTGTCCTGCAATTCCCTCAGTTGTGGATGACGAGAATGTTTCCCTCACTTTTAACATTCCTAACAGAGACACTTTATCCTCAATGTTCTCACTGTCTGTCTTTACAGATATGTTGACATCAGGCATGTGCAGACCTGTAATGGTGCCTGAACCACTCCCAGCAGAACCTATGAAAGCATGCAGATAACTTATTGTTGTGTAAGCCATTGCATCGGGCTCCTACTACTCTGCATCAGATAGACAGCTGCATGGCAAGAAAATATATAGCCTAGGAACACATGCATACATGTGCAGGATAGAGCCACTGCAGGACTGATGTCCTTGGGTGTCAGAAATGCAATATGATATGTGAGTAGACTGTGCAGAGGTGTTAGGCAATGTTCTATTGCAACGGCATGTCACACAACTTATCTAATACATAACATAACAGACACATAAACAGTCATAAGCTGTGATGCAGGTGTTTTTATTTGCAGTACTGATGCTCCTGTGTAACACTAGTGCACATGCTGCATGAGTACTCAAGGATGATTTACTACTAATGTCCTACAAGATTAGTATTTGTCACCAGTCATTTGCAGCATCCCCAATAGACATCCATGTAGGCCTGACTTGCTTGGCTTCCAAATCCATTTCATCCTTGAATAAATGTCCAGTCTTTGTCTCCCCTGAGAACTATAGGTGCCTAGATAAATACTAGGCAATCAGTCTACAGACCATTACAAGCCTAGCCGATAACCCATATTCAAAAGTTCTCACCAGCCTCAAGAAGAGCAAGACAATGTAGACCAGGGAAGAATTAGAGGCTGCCCATCTAATTATCTAGGTTTACTTTGAAAAGTAGTAAAACTGCTACTCTGCTTGATGTGGAGCAGACGTTTGCATCAGAGCTTGGGAATACATTTGGATATGAATCTATCATGCCAGTGTGTCTTATGTATCTGTTGATGATGGTTTAGTTCTTTTAAGTGGGTTTGAGGAACCATTTTTTTCATTTCACAAAAGCATAGACACAGATACCCATGGAGTCTACAAGAAACTGAGTACAGACAGAGGGCTGCTGATTTGTCCTATTTTTGAGACCACTGTACTCATCCCTCATTAGACCATTATAGAATAGAACGCCCCATTTAGTATTACCTCTCAAGACATCTGCAACAACTGAAAAGGCCACAGAAATACCTCACTAAAAGAATCACAGGCCTAAAGCAGATGCCCTATGCTGACCATCTAAAAAAACTCCACCTATATTCTGTAGCATATCGTCTACTCAGAGGCAATCTCTGCATAACATACAAGACCATGTCAAACCCAGAGCTGTTGGACATACTACACTTAAAGAAATCCCAATCCCTCAGAGACACATGCTCCAGGGATCTAAATCTTGTCATCACAATGAACAAAACATGCTGGAGGGATAGGTTCCTGACCCAGAGACTCCCCAGACTCTGGAATTGACTACCCATCCATGTCAAGCAGAGTGCCTCTTTGGCCCTCTTCAAAAGGAACCTTGACAATTGGATAGGCGATAGGAAATTCACCCCAGGGATCGTGTCAGTCACCCTGCTAGACAGGGGTCCAGGGAAGTAAATATTGTGGGAAGAAATAGCCAGGAAATTGTTATGGCTAGGCTTGTATAGGCCCTAGGGCCGATAGCCTAGTACCAACCTATGAACCTATGATCTTTTTAGTTAGGAATCTCTCAAGTCGAGTAATATGTTTAAAGAAGTACATGTTAAAAGGATAGATAGGTCAGATGAGATGCAGCTAATAGGAAATTAAGAGTTTTTTGGACCTAGAAAAGATACCTTTGGAAATTAGATGAACCAGATATAAGGCTTTCTGAAATACAATGGAGACATGAATGTCAAAGGATTAAGAATCATCAAAAATAGAACCTTGAACCCTTACAACAGTGTCTGATAGAAGAGGTTTGCCACCTGTATGGTATGGGAAAATGTTTTGCTTACCAAACAAAGTATAGTACATTTTTCACATTTAATTTCACACCATTGTCCTTACACTAATAATTAACATGCTCTAACTTGTGTTAGAACAATAGTGAGGAAGTGGCAGCTCAAATAATGGTGCCCACTTTTCAGATATCTGCAAAGTTAGGTAACCATAAACCAGGAGTGGTGGCTAGAAGGTCTGTGTCATGCATTTCAAATAGGAGAGGGCCTAGCACTTAGACTTTTTTTTGCTTTCAGAAGTAGCACCTGCAACTCTAACCACATAGGTTTTGTCAGACAAACAGTTAGTGATCCACCACACAACGTAAGGCTATGCTGTGTGTACTGCTCGACCACTATGCACTGCTTTGGAGATTTTTTCAGACAAATTGCTGAGGCTAAAGACACAGGACCTTCCTTTGACATGGTGAATGAGCAGGATACAGGAATAAGATATTTTCAATGTCCAGATTAATGAGATCTGCTATAACATGTTCCACAGCTTTACATACAAGGCCAGTAAGACTAATGTGTCTATAGTTATCAGGGTTGATGGTTGGACCACCCTTGTGTAACAGAAATACAATGGCTGTTTTCCAGACTTTAGGAATGCAATCAGCAGAGAAGTTTATAATAAAGAAGTTAAGTAGGAGTTCAAATAAATAATATTCAGTGCTAATAATCATGCAAACTAGCATGTTATCTGGGTCAATGGATGAAGTGTTCTTAGCTTTTGGTAGGACTGAGAGTACTTCTTCCATAGTAATTAATAGGGTGGCTGGAAATGAGGAAATTGTGGAATAAATATATTTGTAGGTGGAGTAAAATTTGCAATAATTTGACAGCTATGGCATTAGCAATTTTCTTTTAGTTAGAGTGGGCAGTATTTTTGGACTAACTCTGAACATTTTTAGGTGTTAGTTAATGTCTTCCTAATATAGTCAAAGAAAGATTTATAGTAATTTTGAGTTTTATTGGCTAAATTATTAACTAGTTTGCTTAGGTGTGCTCAGGAGGTAGGCAGAATGAGATTTTGTATAACATTAAGTAATTTCTTTCTCTTGCTAGATAAATTATTTATATAGGTATTCCACCATAAGGGATTATTTTTGAATTCCACATTACATTTGGTGAGAACAGGGACTGCCTTGTCTACATCAAGTTCCTCAGTGTTTCTCAAATGGCAATACCCTGGCAGTGTGGCCCTGGTAGCTGACCCATTAGTGGACATTGTGCCCAGCTCTTTGCATGAAGATCATGTCAGTGACCTTGTGCACACCTACAGCTCTGTTCAGCTATGTCCCCCACAGCATTTATTTGACAATATTTCTTTGATGCCCCAGTTCCTGCCACACCTGGTAATAAAAGGTCATATCCATCTTAACCTTCTCTAAGATTATCCTGCCATGGAAGATTTGCCTGTGGGGTGTTTTTTTTTCCAAGCACCATCATTCTTTTGGTGCCATGACTATATCACACATGTGGATACACATGAGGATCAGAGTGTGTGTGTGTGTGTGTGTGTGTGTGTGTGTGTGTGTGTGTGTGTGTGTGTGTGTGTGTGTGTCTGTGAGTCTGTGTGTCTCTGTGTATACAAGACTATTCATGTCGGCCAACACCCACCATATCATAACACCTATCATAACTGCGTAGGATACAGCTTTGTGCAATGCTATGACATAACTGGTATGACACTGCCATACTACAGTACCTGTGACTATGTGATCCACATAGACTATCTCTAGAGCCATTGCCTACAGCACAGCACAGCAGGATATGCAACACAGTCTTATTGTAGTTTGACTAGATCTTCCCAACAGGTATGTATGCTGTTTTGTCTGTTGTTTGTGCCATATGCAGTTTTCCATGCCATAGAGTGAACCTTGAACAGATGTGCCTTTCCAGAAGCAGAAGCTGTTCTTCCCATTCCTTTGCCTTTGGCAACCCCCTCCACCCTCAAGATTTCAACCTGTTCTGACTGTTGTCTATCCCATTTCTGTTTTACTCCAATCCCTATGCATCCTGTCATAATGCTGGCAATACTGCTGCAGTGCTATCAGACACAGACTCTCATGTGTGTGTCCCAGCCATGCAACCTGGAGCTGTTTCTGCAATTCAATGCAATGTATAGTACCAGTACTCCTGTCTGTTGTCATTTCCCCTATATGTCAGTATTGTCAAATACCCTCTGTATTCTTTTCTGTACCAGATGCTCTACTTCCTTCTCAAACATTTAATCACACAATAAAGGATCTAGTAGTGCACTGATTATACAAATGATGTGATTTAGCACAATGATCCCCGAATAATGATTTAGTAGAATGATCCCTGAATCACATCAGTAACGTTATGCATTATAATTATGCAATAATCCATGACTGGATGTTGTTATATCAGAAATTATCCACAGTGGGTGTGGTTTAATCATGACTGCAAAGTCTGAGTGATCAAACAAAGCCCATCATAGATAAATCCTGATATACCCATGCCCTGGAGTGGATTATTGCTGCTATACAATTACATTATCTAAGAAAGAAATTGCTTACCTATCTTAAATAAAGAAATAAATTGCTTACCTTTCTTAAATAATGTCTTTGTATAACAGAGCTGCATGGTTCCTTTGCATTTTTTCTTGTTTACTGATATACTGTGCATGCATATGGGACTTATGTTCACATGTTTGTATGGGTACATCAGTATAGTGCAGGAGAAGAAATGGAGAAGAGAGAGAATTTCCATTGCTGTTTTTTGCATTTTTTTTTAACTGCAGAGATTTTATGAGGGACTTTGCAGAAATACAAGGAAAATGAGTTACATTTCTGATTGTTTAGTTTTGCGGAATGTACCAGATTTTTTTTCATATTTTGCTATGTTCCTCAAAAATATACCAATAGAAAGTCTGTGTGCTCAATGGCACTTCATTTTTTGGATATTTTTCTATTGGTATATGCTTGATCTACAATGTGCACATTAGTTTGGCTGTCCAATAAGCATGCTCGTTTTTGAATAGTAATGAGCAGTCATTGTGTAATTCTTTTTCCTCGCTACTCATCCAAGTCTACTTTGTTCACTTGCACTGTGATCAATTAAGGATGCAATGCTAAACATTTGCATTGAGCTAATGACCTTTGTCATCACTTTATATAGCTACCCATTGTGGCCATGCTCAGGCATTTAGGTCACATAGGATGAGAGCAACTGTGAAGCCTGGATACACAGTTATTACTATCCACAGCAGTATATTAACCATGTGTGTTATGTTGCTATAGATGGGCATGGCTTTACTGTGCTGACCATCGATACATGTCATGTCACATCTGTGATGCATGGTATTGTGCATATTGATGCATGTCATTTTGTTTCTGTGGTGCATGATACTGTGCATGTTGATGCATGTCATGTCTGTGATGCATGATGTTGTGCCTATTAATGTATGTCCTGTCGAGTCACTGATGTATGTTGTACCTATTGATGCATGGTGCTGTGCGTATTGATGCATGTCATGTCATGCCAGTGACGCATGATGTTGTGCCTATTAATGTATGTCCTGTCAAGTTTCTGATGTATGGTGTACCTATTGATGCATGGTGCCGTGCGTATTGATGCATGTCATGTCTGCCAGTGACGCATGATGTTGTGCCTATTAATGTATGTCCTGTCAAGTCTCTGATGTATGGTGTACCTATTGATGCATGTCATGCTGTGTCTATGATGTGTGGTGCCATGTCTATTGATGCATCTCACATAGTGTCTGTGATGCATATTGTTGTATGCATCGATGCATGTCATATCGTGTCTATGATCCGTGGTGTTGTACCTATTCATACATGTCATGTTGTGTCTGTGATGTGTGACATTGTGCTCATGCTATTATTTTTCACTGTTGAACTTGGTCTAGTAAGAGGACATTGTCTCACCAGGATTTGTGTCTGGCAGGATTCCATGTAGTGCAACAAGGAAACAAAAATATCTTTCCAGCTTTTGAGAAACAACTCTGAAGGTCTGATATTTAAGGTGGATGCCTGGCACATATTTGCCAAAAAGGTGACTGATGTCATAGGCATCACTGGATCTGGCAGGCAGTGACAGCATGAATATACTGTTATACACTGTGCCAGTTATCCCTGAAATTGTCATGTGTACAACTGCAGTGTAACTTTTTTTTTCTTCTGACTATTGCACCATTGCAAAGCTGCTCATTGCCTTTTAGGAGTGACCGTTTTTGCAATGTTATCTGGGCTACTGTCCCAACCTAGGTCGGTCATCTCTTTATTTGATTTGGTATGTATGACAATTATATGCTTTGATTTCCACAGCAGTGAACATTTTAAGTCTGATAATTCTTTCATTGTTTGTTGTTCGTTGCACATTCACTCTGGTTTCCATCCATTCAGTGTTCTACAGTAATACACATTCGTGACAATGCCACCCATATTCATATATTTTAGTGTTATCTTCAGTCATTACAGAGGGGTTCCCTAGCCATTTATATACATTGTTCTGCTGGCTGTTTATCCTTCCAGGGCCTGCCTTAATAAGTGTATCATATCACACACATTCTGTTTTTAACTGTGTAGGTAAAGTAATATGCATGCAAGAGTGTGTGTGTGTGTGTGTGTAGGTAAAGTAATATGCATGTAAGAGTGTGTGTGTGGGTGTGTGTGGGTGTGTGTGGGTGCGTGTGGGTGTGTGTGGGTGTGTGTGGGTGTGTGTGGGTGGGTGTGTGTGTCTGTGTGTGTGTGTGTGTGTGTGTGTGTGTGTGTGTGTGTGTGTGTGTGTGTGTGTGTGTCTGTGCGTGTGTATGTGTGTGTGAGATTGATTAGTCAGTGGTCATCATTGTCCATTGTCACAACAGGACATGCACTGGATCAACCTTCACTGGTACTCTAATGAACTCTAGGGTGCCCATGCTGATGAATCACACTGGGTGTAGGATAATTGCAGAGTCCACTCACACCTGCTAGATTCCAAAACACGGCAGGTGCACCCAATCACACACATTCTTCTGTTAATTATGTCTTGTTTTTCTCCATTTAATTTCATTTTATTCTGCATGATCAACCATGGAGCAGGCAGCACTAAGGCAGTGGACACTGCTCCCTGCACCAGCCATTGCTACAACCACTGGGTCTGCGTCAGTCTTTGGGCCTATATATCTGCAGGATGATGAAGATCAAGCTGTGTAATATGACCTGGAGGGCTTGCTGGTGGCTTTGAATGTTACATCCCCCAGTGGATGCAGGTCCTGCTGGGTCAGCCAGAATTAGGTACAGCAGCTGTAAAGAACTGGGGTAGACCAGCAGCCTTAGACCCATACTGGTACCCTGGGGCGACTCCTAAATTGACTGGTAGAGACATTAGCTGCTCACCCTTCACCATTACACCACCAATAGTGGAATCCACCCCTGATGTCAACTATGTAGATGACTGACCCTCTGGATGGGTTTCTGTCTGGGATGGCTTGGCAGTCTGTTCTCATTTCACTCTATCCCTCATCATGACATTCCCCTTCCTTATACGATACTCCCCTGTTTCTTGTCCAGTCATTCACATCACCAGTTGCTTACCCTCTGTCTGTCTGCTCTTCTCCATTAGGGCCCCCTTTTGTATGAGATGCATCTGGTCTGCATTGTCTATATTATATGTTTGTATGCCTACTCCTTCCATCATCCATTTCCATCCTTTCTACCATAACTTCTTCATGCCTCCATCCACCTCTAGCATTCTTATAGAAAAGTACACTTTCCAATAAAAAATAAATAAAAGAATACAGTCCTTCTCTGCACCTCCACACCATTCTGTCCATCCCTCTGTCCTTCTGTGAGTTTGCCTTCTTGTTCTTTCCCCTTTCTGTCTCCCCTTTCCTCCTTTTCTTCCCAAATATAAAACCATTTGGTACTTTGCTGACAAGCCCTTATATTAATTCTCAGCTGTGACTGTACGGCATATATGTGGTGCTTCACAAACATCACTTTGGTTGGTTATAGAACCTGCATGACAATGATCTCTGTGATGGACATGGTTTCATAGCATACACTAAAACAAGACCAAGTAATTATGCATTCAGCTTGGAATAATTACAGACTCCATACACCACTGTCACTTTCCAAAACATAGCAAGTGCACCCAATGGAAATTACATGCAACACAGTATTTTGCCAATAACTTTCTGAAAGCACTCAGTGGAAGGCATATATACTTAATTTTAATACTACTATATTCAACAAATGCTTAGGGAATCCTGCAGATTCCACAAGCCTAACTTTATTAAAACAATGCAAATGGCATTTAATGCACTACAGTAAGCTGGGGTGCTGCACGCCTTAATGGAAGACGATCTGCAAAGGCATCCCAGAAGGCAGCTAAACAGACACAGAGGCAGGCTACAGTTAAGCCAGAACTCTAAACAGTAAATAATACAGAGATACAGATTTGATAGAGAGCTGGTGCAGGCTGTGTGCAGGATGAATGAATGCCCCCCACATGTATGCTTGCAGTCTGTGGGGTAACCCAGCATGGTAGAAATAAAAGTATGCCTGAGTCTAGGTATACTGGCCTCAAGAACATTTCAGTGGCATATGAGAGATGCTGTAGGAGTGTCCCAGACAGCTGCCAATCACATTCTTGCACAGTTCCTGGATGCAATGTGCACCAAGGTTGATGAATACATCCATTTCTCAGCAAAAGCCATGGTACAAAGAAATGCATTGCAACTCTTCATATAGCACACCTGCTGCATGTGCTGCATGAAGATCAGGAGCACAGACATGGAGAGGTCATGGCAGCACTGGCTGTACAGCATAACAGTGTGTTATCTGTCACATGATCTGTCAAAAGACTTGTTGCAGCAGTGCTAGAGCAGTGCCATAGTACTACCCAGGTGTTATGTGCCCTAACTGTACTGAGCAGGTTACATCCAGTGGGGAGAGGCTGACCCCTTCTCATTAGACCCATACATGGCCCTTGGACATCAATGTCTGCGCTTATCTGCTGTTGGTCACGCATCTGTGAGCCCAACAGTCATGTTCAGACAGGTACATCCCACTACTGTTCCTACCCTCACTGTGTCCCACAATACTAGTGTGACCACATCCAGCTCTTCTGTACAGCACCATGAGCCAAATGAATCTGGAATTGGCAGGGAGCAGCCAAGACCCCCGTGTGAGCTGTCAGTGTGGGCACTCTAGACTGCATTAGAGTAACACTGAAGGTTGATCCAGTGCATGTTCTGTTGTGTTATTCTGACCCTGTGGCAATGATGACCACTGTGTTGACCACTGTGTTGGCCACTGATTAATCAATCTATAGGTGTTTTGTCAAATGTGTAATGTAATAACGGTTTTCTGATTATTTCTCTGATCCATGTGATTAGCTTCAAGTTGTAATATGTAGTACATGTTTGTCATTAGTATATATTAATACAGATATTGTAAACAGTAATGTTCTGTGTCACAATCTCCATGCCTCTATTTTTGCATCTCTTGCTAGTTGACATATATGACTTATTTTCATGGTTAACAACATGCTATCTTAGCCATCCAGAACTGATTGTTACATTACACATTTCTTTGTTGTCTGCCATTCCTGCATGCACAGATATGCCTCTGTATGTATGTCTGTGCTACTAATAGCATTTTAATATGATACTGCTCATGCCGTACCCACTCAATGCACTTCCTTTGGACCATGTTCCAGTTTGTATCCAAACACTGACATGTAGTTCCTATGCGCCTTCCCGTATCTGTTTGATTCCACACAAGCATACACACATATATGTATATGCATATATATATAGATAGATATTCCTTTTAAAAGAATGAAATCCTAAAATATCAAATTTCAGAATATCGAGACCAAAAGTCTGAATTAACATGACACTGAAACTTTAAAATGACGAGTGTGATAAAACTGAAACAGAAAATGCCAACATACATGTTACAGGCAAGAATGCAGGAAGTATTACTTAAGCCTTTGTAAATAGAGATATGTCTCTTTAAAGTTTTGTACTTAGCATTTAAAAAACAATATGGTGGACATTTTGTATGATGCTTTCGGCAGTTGTGGAACTGTGTACAGTAGAATAAGGTAACAAAAAGGTTTATGCCCTTTCCCCACTGTAGTGCAATCCTGAAGTTGGTATATATAGTTGGGGGTTGAGGGGCACAGTCCCCCACCTAGGTGTGTTTTAGATAAGCCAGTCTGCAGACAAAGGTTCAGACATAGTTATTGAATTTGTGCAAGGTTTAAGAAGTGTTTTGATATTGTGAATAGTTTGTTAATGTGAAGATGATTTGTTAGAATATGAATCACGCTGTCATTTGAAGAATGTGTGGTTCAGTGCATTGTGAAAATAATTGTTTTTCTCTGAAGTTTACAGTTTTGTTTTTATTGTAGTACTGCTGTGGTGAAGGGAATTACATGTAATGACTGCAAGTTTTTTAGGATTTTGTTGTTTTAAAATAGATCCATTTAC
>NC_056725.1:1787918688-1787981188 GCF_019279795.1 Protopterus annectens | reverse complement strand
TATATATATATATATATATATATATATATATATATATATATATATATATATATATATATATATATATATATATATATATATATATATATATATATATATATATATATATATATATATATATATATATATATATATATGGATCTACTTCACTTCACCTAAAACTCATTTGACTGATGTTCATTTGACCAAGACCAAATCACCTAAATCTCAAATTACCGACAACTCATTTGATTGACTCTCATTTCCCGAATGTTAAGCTATATACATGATGTGGGCTTCCCTGCAACTGTGACTTGCTTGTGATAAAAAGAATCACTCGAACTTGCAGTGCTGACTGTCAGAATACCAATAGTCATTTAGAATCTAGTGCTGTAATGTTTCTAAATGTAGGTATGTCTCTTTACATTTTTATGGGAAGTATCTAAAGTACTTTGGCGGATGTTTTGTGCATTCCCAGCAGTAGTGGCAGTGTGTAGAGTACTGTAAGGCAAATAAAAGGGCCCTTTTCCCCACTATAGTGTGATCCTAAAGTTAGTATATATAGTTAGGGGGTGTGGGGGCATAGCCCCCAACCTACTTTATTTTTATATTGTCCAGATTCTGTTAAGAGAGTAAGTAAGTTGTTTCTAAGTTCTAGGTAGAGGTAGTCAATGGTGTTGTCAGTGTGAATGTGTATGGTGTAAAATCTAGTATCTTGAAATTCAGCATTGTAAGCTTTCAGTGAAATAAGACTTAGTCAAATGAGTTTCTAGTTATTTGAAATTTAGGTGATTTGGTCTCGGTCAAATGCGTTTTAGGTGAAGTGAAGTAGATCCATATATATCTATATCTATATATATAGATATATATGTTTCTGTGTCCAAAACTCTGCTGCACATTCCTTGGCTGATATGTACTCACTGTCATTGATGCCCTGCATAATTGAATGTATTCTTACCTCTAAGTGGTCATGTTACAGCAATAACCAGTGCATCAAAGTGTTGCCTTATTTGTGACATTCCATGTCAGGCATGGGATGTGAGGCTTATTTGCGGCATTTTTCTTTGTGAGCAGTCCTTGGGATGTTTGCCATTACCCATGATGTATGTTGTTTACTGTGTTGTACCATACTGTTACACATCACACATTGCTATGTGTGATGCATCACTGTTAATGTATGACTCTTGCTTTTAGGAAGTGTTTGTTCATACATACACACGCATATATCTATATATATATATATATATATATATATATATATATAAATATATGTATATATATATATATATATATATATATATATATATATATATATATATATATATGTATATATATATATATATATATATATATATATATATATATATATATATATATGGGCCTACTTCACTTCACCTAAAACTCATTTAACTGACTTTCATTTGACCAAGACCAAATCACCTAAATTTCAAATGACTGACAACTCATTTGACTGACTCTCATTTCCCCGAATGTTAAGCTATATACATGATGTGGGCTTCCCTGCAACTGTGACTTGCTTGTGATAAAAAGAATCACTCGAACTTGCAGTGCTGACTGTCAGAATACCAATAGTCATTTAGAATCTAGTGCTGTAATGTTTCTAAATGTAGGTATGTCTCTTTACATTTTTATGGGAAGTATCTAAAGTACTTTGGCGGATGTTTTGTGCATTCCCAGCAGTAGTGGCAGTGTGTAGAGTACTGTAAGGCAAATAAAAGGGCCCTTTTCCCCACTATAGTGTGATCCTAAAGTTAGTATATATAGTTAGGGGGTGTGGGGGCATAGCCCCCAACCTACTTTATTTTTATATTGTCCAGATTCTGTTAAGAGAGTAAGTAAGTTGTTTCTAAGTTCTAGGTAGAGGTAGTCAATGGTGTTGTCAGTGTGAATGTGTATGGTGTAAAATCTAGTATCTTGAAATTCAGCATTGTAAGCTTTCAGTGAAATAAGACTTAGTCAAATGAGTTTCTAGTTATTTGAAATTTAGGTGATTTGGTCTCGGTCAAATGCGTTTTAGGTGAAGTGAAGTAGATCCATATATATCTATATCTATATATATAGATATATATGTTTCTGTGTCCAAAACTCTGCTGCACATTCCTTGGCTGATATGTACTCACTGTCATTGATGCCCTGCATAATTGAATGTATTCTTACCTCTAAGTGGTCATGTTACAGCAATAACCAGTGCATCAAAGTGTTGCCTTATTTGTGACATTCCATGTCAGGCATGGGATGTGAGGCTTATTTGCGGCATTTTTCTTTGTGAGCAGTCCTTGGGATGTTTGCCATTACCCATGATGTATGTTGTTTACTGTGTTGTACCATACTGTTACACATCACACATTGCTATGTGTGATGCATCACTGTTAATGTATGACTCTTGCTTTTAGGAAGTGTTTGTTCTGATACATTCCCATACATTGCATGGGCCTGTATTTTTTGTGGTAATGGCTATTTTATGGCTACCTTCCCATGTTAGTAATCTATATCCTGCCTGTACAATGATACTTTCTGTGGTGCCCACCTCCTGCATGCCACATGTGTGTCAATGTGGTCCTCTTTAGTGATGTACATTGCAGAGAGACTTCCTGTGGTGCTGTTTCCTCTGTATACATCCAGATGTCTACCTTACTGACTGTTGTGTATATCTTACAGGTATATCATATACTTCTGTTGTGTATGATGTTCAATGTGGAGAAATAATGATTTCTTACCATTTGTCATGCTCTGTGCTACTGTTGTGAGGCAACACTATGTGAACATCACCATTTAGTCTGTGTACATTTACACATGTGGCTTGTTATAACTCAAAGGTGCTTGTCAGACGCTGCTGTTTTACCTGAGCTAGGACATATGGCCACATTCTTGGTTATACAAGCCTATTTCTTCTCACCCCTGTGTCCTTCTGATCATCCTGTGACAGTGCTGACAGCTCAATATCAGACATCTGGGTTCTTAGGTAGGTCACCCACACCTATGACTAGCAGGCCACTAAGATTTGATTTTATCCTGCTGTGAAGTATGGCATACATGGTGACCATCTGTGATGACATTTCTGCTGTGTATTTCAGTGCACCCCGAGATATGTCCAGACATCTGAATCATTCTTTCAGCATGCCAGACACATGCTTGATGGTGTTTCATGTCACTGTGCTTGCTCTGATGTATAAATCCTCAGCAGTTATCGATGGGGCTATGTATAGTGTTATTAGCCAAGCCTCCAGTGGATAACCCCAGTCACCTGTTTTCAGGGGGATAAGAACAAATATTTTTTCATCTTGTTACCTGTTGCAGTGCCTGGCTACTGCTTACTGTATAGAGGTAATCATGTACTTACCTAGTAGGATCTCCTCCTGTACTTCACCATGTTGGAAGGCAGATCTCAGTGTTCTTTCCCTGTATATTGCTGCATTATGCACACTACCAATGCATGTTGCCATAATATTAGTAATGAGGTCATCTGCAGAGCACACCTGCTGACAACTAAGTGATGGCCACACCTTTCTATCAATGTATTGTGCAGCATCAGGTACAGCTAAGGTTTTGATTGGTGCTTAAGGGCAGTATATTGTACCAAGGACATGTAGGTATGAGCCATGACTTTGATGTGAGTATTAATTTACCTGTAATAATAGGCAGACACCCTCTGACACGTCCATGCATATCAGCAACACTTCCACATGTAGTCCAATGGACTATATTGGTCCGCCCTGGGGAGGAGTCACCATCATTGCCAGACTCTGCATGGGACAGCGGGTCGCAGTCATCATCATGTCTGTCATATGATGTCCCCACATTATGTGAATGGCCAGCTGCATTACCCTCCCTGTTGGAGGATACAGGCTACACCATAAACCACATGCTTGTCCAGGACAGACAGTAAACACAGTGGAGTAACCCATGTGCCATTGGTCGTACTAACAGAGAGAGGCACATCATAGCCCACCTCAGGATTAGTGGATGGTCTACTGGAGGAAGCAGGTAGTAGATATGCTGCAAAAAAGACAGATGATGTATGTCACATACATTCGTAGAAGTCAAATGACAGAACTGAAATTTGGGAAACTATATAACTACAATTTTAATGATAATATAGATTTGCAAGGTCGTTGTGGCTGAGGGTGATTCAGGGGCCCTATATAACAGAGATACACTATGTCAATTACATATCAATCACATGTGACAGATAGTATCAATACAACTACTAAAAATTACCTCACATGTCTGCCTCTGATTCCACTGATGGTGATAAGGATTGAAATAATACTGTATTGTAAAAAGATAAATGTATACAACTCAGTAGTAAGCACACACAGGGCAGTATGTTGCATTCCACCCAATGTATAGCACACAGCAAATAAGATACACACATACTGGATGAGTTATGGTGACATTGTGATTGTAGGTGTATTGTGCACATGAACAAGACCATATCTGTTATGAAGGTGACATATGTAATTAGCAACAGTAAAATGTAGCAACCATACAGACTTTTTTACCAGGTATATCCTCCCTGGTTGGGGAATATATAATCTGATGTAAAGCGGAATCCACATTATAAAATGGCACACAAATAACAACAACAACATGTGAATATATGCCTCAGTCATAACAGAAGGCATAGGACACAACAGCTATGGATAACGCTGACAGAATGTAGAGACACATGACAAATGCAGATGTACCTGTGTAGGGAACAAGCCAACATTAATATCATAGATCACAGGTGTGCTAAACAGTGTTGCACTATAACAGCAGAATGAATAACCTTATCAGGTCTACTTGTGTCTGATGTTTCACAGACCATGTCTCACACTGATGTATCTGTATATTATAATGGCACACAAACAACATATGAGTATACTGGTCAGTCATAACAGGAGGCAGAGGTACACATCAAGTATGCATCACACTAGCAGGATTTGGAGACACTTTTGTGACATGTAATGCTACTGTTTAGATGTTGACAGGTCTAAGCAGTTGAAAAACACAACTCACATGCTTCTAACAGTGCTATGTATGTGCTGTGTTGATAAGATAACATTTAATAGCATTTACATTGTGCATCCAAATCAGATGTGTTGTCACATCCACAGTGTAGTTCTGCTGCTGTAACACAAATATATAACATGGTAAGAACTGTGAATTAATGTCCTTCAGTGAGAATTGGTGTATGCACAATAGTGATTGTGAAAATTGGACATACCTGTTCATCCTGGAACACCTGTTTCAGTATCTCCCTGGGTATCTGACAATCTTGGCAGAGGTTATGATGGGAGGACAGAAACATTGCTGTCTCGTCCAAGGAAGGCAATGGTGGCCCACATCCAGTGGTATTCCTCACCCTCTCATAGCATCGGCATCTGTTGGCTGCATGGAGGGTCATGTCAGACCAATGTTTCTGTCAAGCTTCCCTGAATATGTTGTGACCACCCACAGCATTTATTATGTGTGTCAGATCCTTCCACAGTTGATTCTTCCACACAGTATTGCTTTTCTGTCCAAGCAGTTTGTAGACATACTGCCACTGAGCATTTATTATTATTTCATTTTCTTTGCTTTTCTTTCTTTTTTTATTATTTCATTTTCTTGATGCGTAAAATTGTCTCTCTTATTGTGGTTTGACATCTGGAAGACAGAGTGATATGCGCATCTTAGAGATTATATAGGGGCTCACATATTGACATAACAATGCTAAAAGCATATGTCAGATGAATGGCTCACCTCTGACTTACATTGCATACCTATGCAAAAAAATTCATGTCATGTAAACCACTGTCATATACAGATAATCAGAATAAACATGTTCGAATAGCTGGTCCACATGCCCTAAAATCATTAGCATACATGCGCACAGCTATCAAGACATTCAACTAGTTTATACAGGTCTTATATACAGAAGTGGAATTTGAACCCAGGTCAGTAGATAGTATGATAAGTAAGGGCCAAACACAACAAATGTGCCACCATTCTAACTACTGCAGCAATCATGATGCACATCTAAGTACATGTAACAATTTTACCTCAAGAATGTAGGATGTACCTCAGATATTGTCGCAGTCAGTGGTAGACTGCATCACATATGTGATTGTCATGATATGATGCACAAAACAACTACTGAAATTTATGCAGAACTAAGGCAGTAAAACATCAGCATAAGAAAATGACCTGTAATCCAGTTATGACTATATATCCCCACAAGAAACAGCATAAATGCTCAGCCATCTTAATTTATCTATATCTCGTTGAATGTAATCAGAACCGCTACTATTTGATTAAGCATCAAAGAGTATCTGTAAATCAGTCCCTGTACATACAAGATGTGGGAAACCCCATAAGTATTTGATGTCTTCAAGCATACATCAGATGTAAAAGGTTATTTTGCAATAACTATGACTATTTGCTGATTTCATCCATATCTGTAGTTTACTGGGGCTGGTTTGTTTGTAGCCCTACAACTGCATATGGGGAAAACCTCCTTATTAGTGATGGACATGCACCCATATGCATGCATATTGTTGAATTCTATCCCCATCATTTACATAACAGACGGACTGTAATGTAGAGAATTTCAAACAACATATTCAGGAAACCATGTTTCAGTTGTTTTTCACAGCATAGTGTGAACATAGGTATGTGGTAATAGCACTGTATTCCACCACAGGAATGCAAGCAGGTGACAGCTTACCTTTGGGAGCTAGCTCTAGTACAGCTGTATCCCAGAGTGAGGTTAGATAAGCACTCACAGCTTTTAAATATCATTTGCACCATACATAATTAATGAGTTTCATTAGCATTGAATGTTTTGGAATCCCACTAGCAAAAGTCCACATAAGTTCCTAACTCTCAGCCAATTATCCAATAGCTCAGTAAGTGTGCAGTGCTTAGCTCAATTGCCCAGTAGGTATCAGTAAACAGGAATATCTATTACATGCACCCGATGTCCTCCAATATTCTGCACCACCCTATATGTGCTAGCTTTAAAATGTACTATTGATACTGGCCTTGTTCAAGAGGAATCTTGACCAATGGATGGGAGATTGCAGATATACTCCAGGGATTACTTCAGTGTCACTGCTTGACAGAGGCACAGCAAAATGATAGGCATAGTTTTTATTCAAACTAAAGGGGTGGCGAAAGCCACATAACTATGGGCTAGGCTTATAACTGCCCTTGGGCAGATAGCCTAGTATGAACCTATGAACCTATGAACCTATGAACCTATTCTTATCCTACTATTGCTATCTGCAAACTAAGAGGGACCTCAGTTACCAGTGTTTGATAGAAGACTACCAGACACATACTGAAGATGTTAACCAAGAGGAGGCTTTGGCAAGTCTGGGCACTGAACTGGACAAATGAGGAGACGATACAGATGCTCACCGTCTATGCTGGACATGAGCAGATGATGTGAGCATGCCTCAGGAACTCTGTGATGATTGACATCTGCAACTGGAGTGCAAGGGGGCACCATGGATGAACTGTGATCTACCAGACTGTTGTGCTGGCTCATCACCACTCTGATGACCTACATCAGAGGGATGCAGAAGATCTTCACAGGAGGGTTGCAGAGGTCCTCTGTCATTCACGTGATGTCTACAGTAAGTTACATATTCCACACCTTAACACCTACATTATCATATATAAATTTAGGAAGCATATGTGTTTATGTGATGCATTGTGTTTCAAGTGTATTCTGTGATTAACTGCATCAATAATAGTAACTTATGTAGAAGAATAATGTACTATAATCATTAAAGTTAACATTCAAGTTTCAATACATCCTGAAGTTATCCGCAACCATGCTGTGCCAGTGTAACATTTTGCAGGCCTTTCTATTATACATGTATATTAATACAGACATCAGACATTCTATTATTACTGCTATTGTACATTATCTGCTTTTAAAACATTCATTGAACTGTAATTTCTTTCAGCTCAACTGGTTAAGCAATTTGTCAAGTAAATGTTGTTTGCCTATGTTTGTGTTCAAATCTGACTCTGTCTTTCTTTATTGAATTAACACTTCAGGCATAGGCAAACATACATTTTATATAAACAAAAACAAGCTTTGTGCCTTTTTAGGCAAGGTTCAAATGAAATTCACCACCGTAACGGGTACAAGTAAGCTAAATCTGAGGGTAATGCTACTTAATGCTAGAAGTCTAAACCTCAAAATGCACTCACTCGAGGCACTCTTTAAAATGGAGAACATCGACATCTGTGCAGTGTCAGAGACCTGGTTCAAGGCTCTAGAGAGCACCCCTGCATTACCAAGTTATAATTCATACCACACCTTTTGGCCACCTAACCTGGACCGAAACACTAAAGTCAGAGGCGTGTCCATATTTATTAAGGATACCGACACCTGCAGGCTAGTTGCTCAGCATAATGATCCGAGATTATCCAAGTGCAACTAACTCTGGGCAAGACGGCAATCCAAATTGTAGCTTGCTATAGATCCCCCACCATGCCCCAGGATTCCCACTCCTCATTTCTAGATACACTAGAAAATATTAGGGTACCACCCAACACCCTAATAATGGGTGATTTCAACTACTCCACCATTAACTGGGAAAACTACTCATGTACCAACTCTTTTGCTCAACGTTTTCTGGAATTCATAAATTCCAAAGTCTTGGATCAACTTATCCACATGCTCCACCAGGGGCAGCAATATCCTAGACCTGGTCATTACCAACATGGGTGACCGGGGTTCGACACTAAAGGTCAATTCCTCATTGGTCAGATCCAACCACAAGCTAATCACCCTAGACATCCACCCCCCCCCCCCCAATTAGGGAAACTACCATAAAAAAATTCTCCAAAGCTAACTTCACACTTCTTAAGACAGAAGTGGCAAACTTCACGGCACCAATGCAGTCGGAAAATATCTGTGGACAATGTGCTATCCCTAACAGAACTAAGATGCTAACCTCCAAAAAAATGAAGACAATCTGGTGGTCCTCTGCCATAAAAAAAACTCTACAACAGAAGAAAGAAACTGTTGCAAAAAAGAGTAAAATCCCATGACTGGAAGAACTCCCTGGTCAGTCTCAGTAAGAAGCTGAAATCTCTCATAAAATCCTCCAAAGCTAGTTACGAAAACAAAATCACCACTGATTCTAAAGACAGCCACAAAGCATTTTATAGCTATGTCAAGAATCTCATTGGCAGCACTCAGATCTGCTCTGAGATACAGCAAAATGGCATTAAATATACAGAACCAACTGATATTGCCAACATCCTGGCAGATAGGTTCAGTGCTAACTTTAACCACCTCTCACCCCCTAAAGGGCCCATCTCTATACCGGAAGAATGGAAAGTTCCTGTAATCACAGCTGCACAGGTAAAAACCACACTCTCCAAAGCCAAGAACACAGCATCCATGGGACCTGACAACATCCAGGCTGCATTCTACACAAACTACAGAGTGACCTGGCACCCCACCTAAGTACCATGTTCAATCATATCCTCACCTCAGGCTTTGTGCTCCCTGAATGGTGCACAGTGACGATTATCCCACTCCACAAAGGGTGGAGCCACCATGGACCCCAGGAACTATCGCCCCTTTAGCCTGATGAGCCTGGTCTGCAAGGCCATGGAACGAATCATCATGGAACTTATAAACAAAGACATTGGTAATCTCCAAACTCTGGACCCCACCCAGTTCGGGTTTGTAAAAGGCAGATCATGTCTCCTAAACCTGATAGACTTCTTTGAAGCAGTCATCAAAGCCGTAGATGAGGGTAAGGTGGTTCACACAACCTATCTAGATCTTGCCAAGGCTTTTGACACCATCCCCAACTCTGGAATCATAGATAAACTCACTAAACTAGGTATAAATCTCTATGTCACAAGATGGGTTGCCATCTGGCTCACTGAAAGAACCCACACTGTGAAAGTAGCAAACTCCAAATCTGACTTCAGACCAGTGACAAGTGGAGTACCGCAGGGTTCAGTCCTGGGTCCTCTCCTGTTTGGTATCTACTTCTCTGAAGTACAGGCTAACACAGAAGGTCTTTGGCTAACGTTGTTTGCAGATGACTGCAAACTAGGAGCCATAATCGAAACTCCTAATGATGTGGACATCCTACAAAAGGGCCTCACTGAGACAGATGCCTGGTGTCAAAGCTAATGCCTCAACACAATGCCAAAAAGTGCACTGTCATCCCTTTTGGTAAAAACTCTGTACCCATGAACTACCACATAGGCGGTAATAAACTTAGCACCAAAAGTGTGATAAGAGACCTTGGGACACAGGTGGACAGTAGTCTCTCCTTTGATAATCACATTGCCACAGTAGTCAGGAAATCCTTCTACGTGGAACACCTCATCACAAAAGGTTTCTCATCCAGGAAAAAATAGGTCATTGTTCCCCTCTACTCATCACTCATTAGACCCATTATAAAGTACAATGCCTCTTTTGGTATGTACCTCACAAGACATCTACAACAACAACTGGAAAGACCGCAGAAATATCTCACAAAGAGGATTACTGGCCTCAAACAGATGCCCTATGCAGACCGTCTCAAAAATCTCCAGATTTACTCTGTCGCATATCGCCTACTCATAGATGATCTCTGCCTAACATACAAAGCTATGTCAAACCCAGAGCTGTTGGACATGCTCCACTTAAAGAAATTCCAATCCATCTGAGCTACATGCTCTAGGGACCTAAACCTTGTCACCACAATAAACAGAACATGCTGGAGAGAGAGATTCCTGTCCCAGAGACTTCCCACACTCTGGAACAGACTACCTATCTATGTCAAACAAAGCTCCTCATTAGCATTCTTCAAGAAAAATCTTGATGATTGGATGGGAAATAAGAAATTCACCCCGGGGATCACTTCTGTCTCTCTGCTCGACAGTGGTACAGGAAAATAATTTTCTTGGGTGGCAAAAGCCAGGGTACCTTCTTGGCTAGGCTTATATAGGCCTTAGGGCCAATATCCTACTACCTCCCTATGAACCTATGAACCTATGTTAATATATTCACAGCGTCAAACATTATACATCACACATATTCTTTTTTACAATCATCGTCAATCCAACATTACATAAATTGATCAATACGTGCCTTCCATTAAACCTCATTCCTTTTCTAAAACATTATTTTGCAAGTCTTGTTCCCTCAGTTTTCATTTTTTTCTATGTAATTTTCTCCAATCATTTCTTAAGGATTCCACTTACAGTTCTTTTATCTCTGTTAGAATATTCACTACAGTAAAGTCTCACTTAACCGGCACCCGTGGGGATTTGTAGATGCAGGTTAAGTGTATGTTCCAATGCCCCTTGCTTGAGATATGCTTTATGATTTTTGATTGGCTCATATACTGGCATACGAGCCAATCAAAAATCGCAAAGTGGAGCTTCTTGAACAGAAGAGGCTCCCCCTTGGGATTTTTGATTGGCTTGTATGCTGATATAAGAGTCAATCAAAATGGCAAAGCAGAGCCGCTTCTACTCAGTGCAGAAGTGCGGGGTGTTCTGCACTGAGTAGAAATGGCTCTGCTTTGCATTGAGTAGAAATGGCAAGCATACAAGCCAATCAAATGCCTTTTACTTAAGAGTGCCAGTTACTTGAGTGCAGCATAACAGGGATTTTACTGTACTTCAAATACAATTGGTTTAAAGTTTGATTTCTAATTAATTGTAATTACTTTTTTTGCCAGCCACCAGAATTAAATTTAACAAGTCCTTTATATCTAGGCAATCCAGATCCTGTATCCCAGCTCAAAAAATAATTTCCTTACTTACACATATTTACTCACCCAATATTTCTGACAGAGTTCTCTGCAGGTAATTTTTAAAGTCTGCCAACTCATTACATTCCCAAAACATATATTCCTAGTTACCTCTTTCTTCTCCATCACACCTCCGACATTTGGCATCTACCTGGGGAAAAATTCTTTTCATTCTGCTTGAGGTATAAAAATACCTATAAAAACACTTCTAAGCAAAAATCCTAAATCTTCTAGACTTTGTTGCATATTTGGGAATCATACATACAGTATGTTCTCTCATTGTTTCCTTGTGAAATGCTTATCCAGTCTTTCTTCTCAATCTTTTCTAAATTCCTCTGCTCAATTCCTATAGTTATAATGCAATATTTTATATGTCCTATTAATTGTCCTTTTTTAACAGCAGTTTCTTTTCTAGATTCAACTTGAAAATCTACAGGAGCAGGTCTTTCACTTAGGTTACCCTTATATCTTTCTTTTTGCCTACACTCTGACATTAATCACATAGGGAAGGCAGTCTTAGTCTGCAGTCCAAACATTGTCTTGGTTCATAGGTTCATAGGTTGGTACTAGGCTATCAGCCCTAGGGCCTATACAAGCCTAGCCATAACGCTTCCCTGGCTATTTCTTCCCACAGTATTTACTTCCCTGGTCCCCTGTCTAGTAGGGTGACTGACGTGATCCCTGGGGTGAATTTCCTATATCCCATCCAATCATCAAGGTTCCTTTTGAAGATGGCCAAAGAGGTGCTCTGCTTGACATGTATGGGCAGTCTATTCCAGAGTCTGGGGAGTCTCTGGGTCAGGAACCTATCCCTCCACCATGTTTTGTTCATTGTGATGACAAGATTTAGATCCCTGGAGCATGTGTCTCTGAAGGATTGGGATTTCTTTAAGTGTAGCATGTCCAACAGCTCTGGGTTTGACATGGTCTTGTATGTTATGCAGAGATTGCCTCTGAGTAGACGATATGCTACAGAGTATAGGTGGAGTTTTTTTAGATGGTCAGCATAGGGCATCTGCTTTAGGCCTGTGATTCTTTTAGTGAGGTATTTCTGTGGCCTTTCCAGTTGTTGCAGATGTCTTGAGAGGTACATACCAAATGGGGAGTTGTATTCTATAGTAGGTCTAATGAGGGCTGAGTACAGTGGGACAATGACTTCCTTTTTTCTGAGTGAAAAGCCCTTAGTAATGAGGTGTGCCACATAGAAGGATTCCCTGATTGTTGTGGCATTGTGGTTATCGAAGGTGAGACCACTGTCCACCTGTCCCTAAGTCTCTTATCACACTTTTGGTGTTTAGTGTACTGCCACCTATGTGGTAATTCACGGGTACATGTTTTTCCCAAAGGGGATAACTATACATTTCTTGGCATTGAGCTTGAGCCCATGGCTATGGCACTAAGCATCTGTTTCTGTAAGGCCCTTTTGTAGAGTATCTACATCATTTGGGGATTCAATAATGGCTCCCAGTTTGCAGTCATCTGCGAACTTTGTTATCCAGAGTCCCTTAGTGTTGGCCTGTACTTCAGAGAAGTAGATGCCAAACAAGAGCAGTCCCAGGACTGAATCCTGAGGTACTCTACTTGTCACTTGTCTGGAGTTGGATTTGTAGTCGGCTACTTTTACAGTGTGGGTTCTGTCAGTAAGCCAGTTGGCAACCCATTGAGTCACGTAAAATTAATGCCCAGCTTAGTAAGTTTATCTATGATTCCAGAGTGGAGGGTGGTGTCGAAGGCCTTGCCGAGATCCAGATAGGCTGTGTGGGCTGCCTTACCCTTGTCCACAGCTCTGGAGACCGATTCAAAAAAGTCTATCAGGTTCAGGAGACAAGATTGGCACTTCACAAACCCAAGCTGTGTGGGGTCCAGTGTTTGAGGGTTGCCAATGTCTTTATTTATAAGTTCCATGATAATACGTTCCATGGCCTTGCAGATCAGGCTCATCAGACTGATGGGGCAGTAGCTCTCTGGATCCAAGGTGGATCCCCCCTTGTGAAGTGGGATAACTGTAGCTGTGCACCACTCAGTGGGCACGAAGCCTGAGGTGAGGATATGATTAAACATGACACTTTGGCCTCTTCCCACTCTATTACCTTTACCTCTCTAGTTATTTACTCCCAATACCCTGATTCATTTGCCGTTTTTCTAGGTAAATTGCATCCACCTTTGCCTATTATATGTACCCCTAATTCCTCTCATCTCTATCAGCAGAATCTCTTTTCTCCTTTCTCATGTTGATATAGTTCTTAGAATACTTTCTGCTAATTTATGAATATAACATTCTGCATGGCTGTTGTTATTTTCCTTAAGGATCTGCATCCAAAATCCCAGTCTCTCCTTATTTCTTTAATTTCCCCACTGCTTCATCATTATCCCTTTCTACTTTGAATTCTGCTTGTATTATGACTTTGAGCTTTAACTGTATAGCTCTAAACTATCCATTCAAACCAGGTAGTTCTAAACCACCTTGTTCTATTGGAAGGATCAGCTTATACCACTTGACCCTTCTCCTCTTCCTGTCCTAGATAAAGACCTTCAACTCTATATTAATTACTGACCACAACTTCTCCTGTGGTTAATAAAAATATGCCTGACCTATATATGAAATCAAATGGACTAAAAACATTTTCACTGTTTGTATTTTGCTATCCATGTCCATAAACAAGAGCTTCCAATCTCTCAATTATTTGTATTATTGTATGTTTGCTCTCTTCCCACATATCCGTATCTGCCATAACAGAATCATTTTAAACCATATTCCTAAATACTTAATGTTATAAATATTCCTAAGTACTTCATGTTATCATGTCCCCATAAATATGGGTATTGCTGAATCAGTTCATGTCTGAGTACATAGTTTACAGCTATAGCATTTGTTTTGCCTTCATTCGTTTTATATCCTGACAACACTTTAAACTGTATCAGAATGATCCACATCACTTAGATTTGCTTTTCTGGTTATATCAGGTGCAAAATAACGTCTACAAGTAAAGTCAACTTTTCTTCATTACCATACAAACTATATGTGCTGTCACATGTGTATATCAGCTTATGTACTGCACATGGCAGCACTTGTAATTTTTGTTTTACTACTCATGCAGTATATACACACAAATTTACATTTGGCTAAAATGGGTCTATATTATAACATCGAAGTTTGTAAACATTGAATGTTGTAATATCGAACCCAAAACACCGAAATCCAAAAACATCGAACAGTCAGAATAGCGAATTTTTTCCCTGGGAAAAAATTTGCTATTCCGAGAAACATACACACAACACAAACACACACAAAAAACAGCAATCCACACACATACACTTAAAATCCTACACCTAAACCTAAACTAAACTTTACATACACTACTGGCTATCCACTTACCTTAATCCAACCCTAACCCTAAGGTCCATCACTATCGCACACTGACCTCACCCACACCCTAACCCTAACTCACCTAACCCACCCCCTAACCCTAACCTACACACAACTGCACACTTACCTGACCCGCGCCCTAACCCTAACTCATCTAACCTGCCCCCTTACCCTAACCTACACACAACAGCGCACTTACCTGACCCACTCCCTAACCCTAACTCACCTAACCCGCCCTCTAACCTACACACAATCGCACACTTACCTGAACCCGACCCGTAACGTTCCAACATATCGAATGCTGAAAATAGCGAAGCCACAGCAACGGCCCACCGAATTCTTTCCCTGGGAAAGAATTCGGTGTCCTGCACCTTCACTGATTTCAGCGTTCGACATTACTGGTTTGATATTATAACATTCAAACTTTATAAAATTCGATGTTATAATATAGACCCAGTTAAAATATGCATGTATATATCTTTAAAAATAACATGTGCACCTACACATATAGGTCTCTATCTATCTATCTATCTATCTATCTATCTATCTATCTATCTATCTATCTATCTGTCTATCTATCTATATATATCTGCCTATGTACACATACACATTTATTAATTTGTTTTCATGCTTATGTACATACAGGCAGATTGCAGCATTGTGAGCACAATTGTATTGATTATGGTGCAATACCTCAGTAACTTCAGCATATAATAACTGTTTACATTTTTAGGTCTTTGACTACATGGTTAGGCGGATCCATATCAGATCCACGAAAAATCACTTACCCGAAGACGAGTTCACCGAAACCACATAGCCGACACAACACATCACCCACACAGGTAAGTATAAGTATTGTGGAACAGAATGTATTCCCATTTCCACAATTAAATAAGAAACAATAAGGAGCAAGCCCCTTAAACCCCCCATGTGGGGGGCTGTGCCACCCACACCCCCCCTACTTAAATATACCAACTCGCACCACATTGCAGAAATGGGAATGCATCCCGTTTCCGCACTACTTATTGTTGGTGATGTGTTGTGTCGGCAATGTGGTCTCGGTGAACTCGTCTTAGGGTAAGTGTTTTTTTGTGGAACTGATAGGTTCCCGGTTAGGTGTATCTGTACACTTATACAATGTCATCTTAAATTGGCACTCTTGTTAGTGTGTGTAATGCTTCACTTGTATATTGATAGACAGACGTTACTTGACTTCCATCAATTCATGCAAGTGTAGTGAACATCAATTAGCTTGGTTTGCAGTGTGAGTACAAGTGAAGGTCTGAATCTAACTTCTTCCTGTTTGTTTGCAGTAATTCTCATATATGTATACATATCTCTCAACTGTACAGATTTTCACAGAATGGCCAGATTTTTGCCTCATATTTTTGGTCCATTTTTCATAAGATTGTGGCTTTCTGGCAAATTAGTAGCAAATCATTAAAAACTGAAGTTAGAAAATAATGAATGACATTTGAGTTTCAGACTTCATACCCTTCAGAAAAATTCATGCTAATGCGCAACCTGTTATTCCATAAACTTTCTAAGTTTGTAAGAGCAATATTTAGTGTCCCTATTTTTGGGTCTTTGTCCCACTTTTATTTATAACTCTGTCCAGATTTCTTGCTGTAAGAGGTTGAGAGGTATGTATGTATAGTATTATGAGGAAAACATCAGTGATTAAATATGTGACATTGTATGACACTGCTTGTTAATATGTAATAATAACTGCACTTTTTTGCTGTAATACATCATATATTTTTCTGTTTGCAGCTGCTGAAGATCAAGCCAGGAATAAAGCCTTGTGCACAGGGCAGAAGGACAGAGGTGCATGTTATTTCTTTTTACCTTTGTCTCCAGAAATAGTATTAACATGTTTAAATCTTCAGGTTTAGATATGTAGTCCTATGACATTCTGGCATGCTAATGTTATGTCAGACTTCCCATGATACATCTGTGAGGTATGTGTAAAACATAATGATTTATTGTGAATAACAGTAATGTATACATAAGTTTATTTTATTTTATTTATTTATTTGTTTATTGGCATTTGTTTACCGGGAAAGTCCACTGAGCCAGGATAGCCCATTTTCAGTGGGTGCCTGGGGATAAAAGCTCCAACATAGTAATAGGTCTAAATTACAACAAATTCTAAGAAAAGCACAATAAAGAATACAAACATTTGGGTTACTACTTAAACCAGAAAACAATATAACATGTAATAATACTAGAAAGAGCATACAGAGAGTAATATACAAAATACATGGGTTACATGGGAATTAAAATCATGAAGTATACTGAGTCAGGAAAGGGAGGGACTGAGGATGGAGTTAATAGAATTACATGAAGGGAGCTAGTCATAAACAGAGCAAGCATTTATAGACAAGGAACGTGATACTGTGCTCACTGGGTGAAATGTGTTGAACAGAGACTGCATAAAAGAGGGGAAAGAGAAGTATAAGAGAAGGAGGGGAGATAGAGAGGGATAGGGGACTAATGAGGCCAGTGAAAAGAGAGCAGAGAGAGGAGATTTTATGTGGAATGTTGTCTTATATGTTAGCAACAGGTGCTTTTTATTACCCTGAGGTTATGTGCTGTTTATTGACACGACCTAAATGAAACACATCTGTTGTCAACAGGCATATTTGGTGCAGAAGATAGGATTGGTTTAATAGTTAAGGTGTTTACATCACAGACATAAGATACAAAGATCGATTCTCACTTGTATGGCTAGGTATAAAATGGTTCCCTGTGGTTGTTAGTCTAGTAAACACCTCTACTCATTTTGACTTGAATGCTTTACATATATGTTATTTTTACTGTTCTTGCTGTTTGTATAGCAGGCAACATGACCGTAGTTATTTAGAAATTATATGCTGTGCATAGCCTGCTTATTCCCTTATTGATTGGATGTCTGTTGAATAAGCGGTCAGTACTATTGGCAGATTTTCAATGGCATATTCTGCTTGAGCTCCACTGCTCTTGCAATGCTGTAGAACTGCACTGTGATTGTCAAATACTACCCTGCAAATAGTTCCCTGTTATTAGTGTGCCACAAGCCAGTCCTAGTTTTATTCAATGTCTGATGTGTTGCATAGTATATTCGTGATCATCAATTTTTTTAATTGTGCAAGCACATATGTAAGCATAATACAAATGTGGGCAGTTGCAGTGATACATTTGTTGAGGGACAGTTATGTATGTGTGTCATATACATAATTTCTAGCTATTATATGCTGTCACTTTGTCACTCTGTTCAGTTCGAAATCTTTCAAGTTCCATTCTGGTTATATAATGTTGTGATGTCACCCATTAACCATTTTGCACTGCTTATGTCATTTGCATATACCTTTTAAATGAACCATCTATTGCTAACCTTTCAATATATTTTTAACACACATATTATAGCCATGGTATGTCAGCATGAAACATTATATACTGACACCTCAACATAAATGTAGGAGGCACAGATTGTGTAATGAATAGAGTCCATATTTCTAAGGAGTTGTTCCCAGAGTCTGTGACTTCTGTTGGTTGTAAGGCTTATCTATCAATATGCTTGCACTAGGTAACTGCTAGTGGTATAAGGATTATCAATATTCTTGCACCAGGGGCTGTGCTCCCAAAAGTCTGATGTCAATGTTAACTTACACTGGACTGAGACATTTGTCATCAAGCCCATGTCAGACTTGTGTTCTACTGTGGCATAACATACTTGTCTTGAAACTTACTGATACAGATGTCTGTGTTACCTGTGTCTGTGTACTATGCACATGCATGTTTTATATCTATACTGAAGGCTGGTACATCAGTAAAAGTAAATGTACAAGTAATAGCAGACGTGCATCTGATAGAAGGAGTACTGTATGGCATGTAATGTACAGAAGTAACTTAAGGAAAATGTGTGCTGGGCATGCTGATTTATTCATGGCTGTCTATTTATATCAATACTTGAATATTATGACATTTAGAATGTTGCTCGATCATGACATTATACTTATTATTAAAACTATGTGTTGTTTGTTATACAAAATATTAATTAAACTTATGGGTCAGATATGGTGACCATTATGGTAGCACAATGAATGTACTGTACTGTGACAAGTTGGGCAAATATTATACACATCCTGTTTCAGAAGATGTGATGTTGTTAATTGCATATTATATGATTACAGTTATGTTAGTGCACATCTAAAATTGCAGTAATAATTAGTTTTTTTAGATGTCTTCCTGTAAGGTTGGTTGTGTTATGTGATACCTGTCAATACATGCTGTGAAGCAGAAGGCAGTTGTGGCAATATAGGATAACTTGCATGTGTATTACACCAACTTATATATATCATTATTGTGAGAGTGACCAACTTTTCAAACCCTTCATAATGGTTCAGTAATATATATATAGAGCATTGTATAGTCTCTATTTTTTATACTATACATACACATGCGACTACTGGCGTGTTTTGTATCAGACCTACCATAGCAACACATTGTACAGTGTCACACAGTGGATGTACTTTGAAACATTAAAGTACACAGATATTGAATGGCTAAACATTGATCCTGAAAGATCAAAAGACAAAACACTGAAGAAACAAAACACTTATGTTTTTTGTAGAGGACAAGCTACCCATACCCACCATATGAGGGCTGCACTCCCCACTCTCCCTGCTAATTATGTATACCAACTCCTGCACTGCTCTTCAGTAGGGAAAGGGCAAATTCCCCGATCCTACTGCTCATAATCTCGCATGGACTTAATGCCAGCAGAAGCGATCAAATGAGTTTCAGTCATTTAAGCCTGTGAAAAACAATGTTTGATATTATGAGCATTTAATTATATGTATGATTTTCCACACAATATATATGATGTCTACTTATATACGACGGCTTAGACACAATTGTGTACACATCCAATATTGCTGTCGAGCTTTTCTGAGATATGTTATAATGAACACTGCAAATATCAGGTCATATGTGGATTTCTCTTGGTGCTGTAGTATGAAACACTTTAGCAAATACCATACACGTTACCATTATTATTTACAAAATCATCACATGCTGTCATTACTGTATACATTGCTCCATATGGGCAGGGGGGCTATTCCTTCAATTTGTATGAGTGTCTACTCCTATGCATGCAGTGTAGCATAATATTTTTATGTCTGGCACACTCTGGCTATCTATGTGACAGACATAACTGCTTCAGTTAGCATAATGCAAGTGGGGCAGAATTGTTCTGCTTGTGTTTTTCCTGTATATACCTGTGAGAGATGACAGCAACTCACATACTACATTATTCCCATTCTTCTTACACAACTCAGTGAGTTCATTCAAGTCTACATGTTTGCACATTATCCATGTGTATGCCTTGTGCCCATTTGTGTATTGATTTTTGCTGTCTTATGTCTGTTCAGCAACATGACATATCCTTGCTTTTGTGCCTAATGTAACATTGTTGGGTCATGCTGTCCCCATTGGCACAAAGACCTTGCTTGCACCATGTACTGGCAATTATTGTGTCATTTTGTTTCACAGTACTGTGACAGGTACAGTCTTCATGTGTACTGTCTGGGTACCTTACCTATCCTTTATGTATATTTCCAATCTTTGTTCGCCGTGTCTTGTGATTTTTGTAATATGTTTGTACAAGCTGTTTTGCCCCCTCTGCTTTCTATGTCTTTTTCATTCCTTGTATTCTCTAAAAAAACAAAAATGGGTCCTATTCCCACCAAAGAAAAATGCCCATGCCTCTCTGACTTTCCCTCTGAACTTCCTATTCCATCATACCTATTGTGTGCCCCTCTTCTTCACCCTCATCTCACATCTGCTATTCTATCACCATATTTCCTTGGTTGTGGATGTTATTTGTACTCCCCATACATAAATTGCACCCTATATTAGCTACTGTTAGCCATGGAGAAGTGAGTATTATTGCCTTTCTCCATACTTAATTTTTTTATAAGAAATTTTACAGATTATGTCAGATTCCACAGATTGTGATGGCTGTCTTTATATACATCCATCTACATATCACAACAATATCTGAAAGTGTTTGCAAATATTTCTCACTTTTCAGACATAACCGCTTATGCACGTTTGTCTTCATTTAGTGCTGTCACTTCCATTGGGCTTGTATATCTTAATGTAGATATAGTTGGTAGTGCATGCACATATATTACTTTGTAAACAAGTTTTTTCTTGAACACATATTTGGCAGGGCTAATTATCGTTCAGCTGATATTCCTGGTTATGCCTGCCTTGCTCTGAGGTTTTCTTCACAGTGAGGGCATATTTGAATATTAGTTGGTTAGCCACAAATATTGTTTCAAACTCTGCGAATAGTGCCAAGTTCCAAAAATTTTATGGAATCTGGCCCATACTCTACTCCCTTGCACCATGATTTTTTGTGATTGAGTGGCTTCATTATATGGCACTGTTCCCGGCATGTCCATGCAATGTTGCTATATATGCTTACATAATCCTGATTGTGCTGCCTCGTGCAACCTCACTCAGGCTGTTCATCACAAGAAGATTTCATTATATTTTCTGAATACCCCAAGGTTTTGCAGTAGATAACACTATGCTTAAAAACTGGCCATATTGTCTGTGACTGATAAGAGCTGCTTTCTGTTACCTGCTCTATTTTGTTTTCTGTTTTAAGAAATCTGCTTAGTCTGGTGTTTTTGTTCCATGTGAGAGGTCGACAATTAAATTAGGTTGCACATTTCACGTTTTTTTCATTGGTTAAATTGTCTCTTGAGTAATACTTAAATACTCAAGTGAAATTCTGGGCCTCTATCTTTGTCTGCAAAGATTTCTCACCTGCAGAAATTAAAGCACTGCTGGTGATTCTCTTCTGGGTGAGGAAACCTTATTTTTTTGTCTGTGACTGATAGAGCTGCTTTCTCTTACCTGCTTCATTTTGTTTTCTTCTTTTAAGAAATCTACTTGGCCTGGTGTTTTTTTTTGTTCTATAGGAGAGGTAAACAAATTATCTAAGCTGCACATTTCACATGTTTTTTCATTGGTTACATTGTCTCTTGAGTGATACTTAAATACTCAGTGAAATTCTGGGTCTTTTTATTTGCCTGAAAAGATTTTAAGCCTGCATAAACTAAAGCACAGCTCGTGATTCCCTGCTGGGCGAGGAAACCTACATTTTTTTGTCTGTGATTAACAGAGCTGCTTTCTGTTACCTGATCCATTTTGTTTTCTGTTTTAGGAAATTTGTTTGGCCTGGTGATTTTGTTCTATGTTAGAAGGAGGCACTTAAATTATCTAGGCTGATCATTTCACATGTTTTTTTTCATTGGTTAAATTGTCTCTTGAGGAATACTTAAATACTCAATGAAATTCTGGGCCTTTGTCTTTGTCTGAAAAGATTCCAAGCCTGCATAAACTAAAACATTGCTGATGACTTCCACCCATTCTCCCCTTTGTTGATCTTCTTTTTAAACCTGGTGATTTTAAGCTGCCACCCCTAATTTAAATTAAACTTAATAAGCTCCTTCCTTTCTACACTGCTGTTGATACCCTGATTATTTATTTGCCTTTCCTTGTGCTTATATTGAAAAAGTACATTTGCCACCCATTGTCTGTTCTAATTGATTTGACTTCATTATCTTGCTAGCTGTTGGATAAAGTAGTATAGTTTTACACTCTAGCAAACACTTGTTTTTACATCTAAAGAGGTCAGTGGATTTTCTGTCTAGTGCACTGGCAGGTAGCCTGGTCTGTTTAGGTTGAGGAAGCACTTGAGATTTCTAAATGTAGTTTTATTGTCTGGAGAGCTTATTAATCAGCTTATCTTTTAGTGCCTTTATAAGTTCTGTACAATTGAGTGGCTCTTGGCTTATTTATTCAAAGCAAAATACTTTCATTGAGTAATCACACTTTTATAAGCTGTTTAAAGTATAATGCTGTAGTCATATCTTTAAGTTTGTTTGTGGTAGCATTTTGTACCTTTCAAGTTTGTTGCTGGAAGCATTTTACACTGAACGCTCCTTTACTGTGCTTTTACATTAGGAGGACTGGGATTATTCATCTAGTGGCAGTAGGTTTTTACTTGGTCTATCTGGGAAACACACAAAGGGGATCTAAGTATTTTTTTTTTGCATATCTCTGCTCTTGATTTGCACTGTTATGATCCCAGATAGTGTAGACTAGATTCAGACCTGCTGAATCTAGCCTGTTATTGATATACCTGAGCACTAAACCAGCCATCTTACCCCTATGGCAGAAGATTGTGGATCCAGCCTTGTCTGAGCTGAGGTTTGCTGGAGGAAGGCTCGTTGTGTGCTTCATATTGGTAGATTAACTTAAAAGTGTTTTAATTTTGCCTGTATTTAAGCCTCACGTTTCTGTGTTGCAGAGCAACTTGCAATGGGGGTTAACTGTATAGATGCAAACTCCTAGACATTTGTCAGAGGAACACTTCCAAGCTTCCCTACTGCACTACAGGCAACTCAATTGCACACTGAACAGTATTACCACACTTATTATCCATAGCTTTCAATAAAACAAGCACCTTTGTTACTCCTAGGGCAAATACTAGTCAAACTAGCCCATTCCCTTCCCTAATAGTACATATGGTAAAAACCTGCTATGATCATTTTACCATGCAGCCTGATTCACATGGGAATCCTTAGGCAATGTAGTAATTGCCTCATGTATACTGACAACCATTTACTCCTAAAACAAACAAATACCTTATGTGACAGATGTAATTGCACTATGAACTTGGAATCAGTTCTCTCGCATAACAGCAAACTGGACATCAAACAGGTTGTCAGCACACACTTCACCTCTCACACAAAATGAGGTCATGACACATAAACCCACATATGAGGAGGTACTCACTAGAAGCCTACCAAAAGGTCAGAGACCTCCCAAACATAAACCACTTGCCCACACTGCTATGCAAATATAAGCAACTGCCCATAATAACACATACACCAGTGTCTCAGCAAATAACCCTTAAGACAAAACACCTCAAAACCTAATGTCTTGGTCATTGGTGACTCCATAGTAAGACACACAAATGTCCCCCTCACCAGGGTTGACAAGGAGAAGGTCACAATCAGCTGCCTGTCAGGCACAAGGATCCATCAAATCATACATGCATTCAAATCACTCAACAACAAGTACCATTATGACTTTATCATAGTCCATGTTGGGGTGAATGACTGGAGACATATCTTGACTGTATGAAGAGAGACATGACTGAACTCTCAGATTATGTGTCCATGGCTGGTATGACCCTAGCCTTAAGCAGCATTTACCTTCACGCAGGATGATGTCTCAATATAAATAAAAAATTATCAACTTCAACAATTGTCTTAGCTTGTGGTGTTAGTCCAAGGGGATCCAGTATCTGTCAGCCTAGGAAGACATGATTTCCAATGTAATAAAATCCACTTGAGATAAACTCAAGGTTCTACTGCTACATTTTAGGAGTCTAAACATGAAACTGCACTCCTTGGAAGCACTCCTAACCTTGGAAGGTGCTGATATCTGTGCAGTCACTGAGACATGGTTCAAGGGCATGGAGAGCACCCTGGCTATGCAAGGTTACAATGCCTTTCACATGTTCAGACCTCTAAATGAGCATGAAAGAAGAAAAGGTGGAGGTGAATTTATCTTTATTAAAGTCAAGTACACCTCAAGTCTGGTCAAACAATATGACTCTCTGACACTACTCCATGTCCAATTAACTATAGACAAAATACCCTACCATATCATTGCTAGCTATAGGTCCTCATCATGAAGCAAGAAAAGCACACCACCTACCTGGACTTACTGAAGTCACTCACCATACAGCCCAACACCTTAGTCATGGGAGATTTCAACTATCCTTCCATTGACTGGGTGACATACATGAGCATGAACATGTTTGCCTAGAGATTCCTGAACGTTGTCAATACAAATGCTCTGGAACAGATAGACTGCACCCACACAAGGGGCTCAAATGTCCCAGACATAATACTCACCAACCTGGTAAGCTCAGACCATAAATCAGTCTTGTTTGAAGTAACTATTGAACCTATCACCACCAGAGGAGGAAAAAAACTAAAAAACTTTTCCTAAGCAAACTACAGTCTAATAAGTGATGGTATAAAACGTTTTATACCCCCACAATCTCAGACAATGACTCCTATGCAGAGGTGTACACAAATTCCCCGTATAAACACTTAAGCAACTGTATAGACTCAACTGTAGCTGACCAGATTAAATACAGATCATCCCAAAAAAACAAGTCACCCTGGTAGAACTCAGGTATAAACAAGTTGTATAACAAAAGGAAGAAACTGATGTCTAAGAACAAGAGGGAACTAACTCATCAGAGGAAGAATTCTCTCCACAGCTTGAACAAGCAAATCAGAAATCTTGTAAAGTCCTCTAAAGCTAATTATGAAGGTAAAATAGCATCCCTAGCTAAGAATAATCATAAAGCATTCTTTAACTATGCCTAAAATCTAAAAGTGAGTGCCCAGCTATGTGCCAAACTAGTAGTAGATGGTACCACTCATACTATACCAGAGGAAATTTCCAACCTACTAGCTGACAGATTTAGCACAAACTTAATCTCCCTGTGCCGACCAGCCATATGCCAAAGCATACCTGACACCAGTCTTCTGCCTACTATCTCTAGAGATCAGGTCATATCTGCACAATACAAGGCCAAAAACACGGCCTCAGTGGGACTAGATAACATCCCAAGTTGCTTCTTAAGCAATCTAAAATAGAACCTAGTGCACTCACTTGATGTTCTCTTTAACCATAGCCTGAGAACTGGCTTTGTTTCAGCAGAGTGGAAGACAGCAACAGTATACCCCTTGCACAAAGGGGGGTGGGGCATCAGCCAACCCTGGGAACTATAGCTCCATAAGTTCAACCAGCCTCATCTGCAAGGCCATGGAAAGACTCATCATGGATAGTATCAACAAGGACTTAGGCAACCTTCAAACTCTAGACCCAACCCAGTTTGACTTTGTTAAGGGTAGACCATGCTTATTAAATCTAGTAGACCACTTTGAGAAAGTCACCAAAGCTCTGGATGAAGGTAAAACAGTGCACACTGCCCATCTTAACCTAGCCAAGGCTTTTGACACAATTCCCTGCTCAGGTATCAATGAGAAACTCTCCCAGCTAGGGATTAACCCTTACATCACTAGATGGGTAGCCAAATGGCTCACTTACAGAACACATACTGTCAAAGTTGTTGACTACACCTCTACCAGTAGACCCATAACTAGTAGTTTGCCATAATGATCTGTGCTGAGGCCTTTATTGTTTGGAATTTATTTCTTTGAAGTGAAGGCTAAAGAAGATGGCCTTTGGCTTACCAAGTTTGCTGATGATTGCAAATTGGGTGCAATCACTGATTACCTCAATGATGTTATCATATTACAGGAGGGGCTAGCACAGACAAATGACTTGTGCCGAAGCCACGGTCTAAAACTAAATGAAAAAAGTGCATTATTATCCCCTTTGGCAAAGCAGAATTTCCTACTTATTACAATATTGACAGCACCCCCTCTAAGTTCAAACCCAGTGATATAAGATCTGGGAGCACAGGTAGACAGCAATCTGAACTTCGACCACCAAGTTTCCACAGCCGTAAGGAAAGCCTTCTATATTGCACATCTCATAAGTAAGGGCATCGCATCCTGGCCTAAGGATGCTATAACCCCACTGTACTCAGCCTTCATCAGACCATTAATAGACTACAAAATGCTCCCTTCTGAATGTACCTTACCAGACACCTGCAGCAGCTGGAGAGACCAGCAAGGTTTCTCACCAAGAAAATACAGGCCTCCAAACCATGACTTGCATGGGTAGACTGAAAGTCCTGTTACTGTACTCTGTATCATATAGGCTGCTGAGAAGCAACTTGTGCCTGGCCTACAGGACAGTCTTTGACCCTGCCCTGATGGATATGCTGCACATCCGCAAGCTAAATGGCACAAGAATCACTCACGCTAAAGATTTTAACTTAGCCTGTGCTATTAACAGAACCTGCTGGAGAGACAGATATATCTCCCAGAGATTGCCACTACTGTGGAATAAACTTCCATTTCACATGAAGCTGAGATCCTCACTGACCCTATTCAAGCGCTATCTGGAAAAAAGGATGGGAGGCTGCAAAATCACCCTGGGGGTGGCACCGATGTCCCTCATGGACAGGAGTATTTGGTGTTTATCATAGAAACGCTGTGCTAATTATGTCCATCTAACCAAGGACAATTGCAGCAACTTGGGATTAACATGGCTAGGCTTGTAAGAGCTCTAGGATCACTAACCTAGTAACCTCCTATGAACCTATGGAAGAAGAGCCTGCATATGAGACTCTACTGGATTTCAATTAGATTACATTATCATTTTGTCAGTGACATTTTTAATGGAGAAATAGTGTTCTTATTACAAGAATTTATGAATATTTAAATAATAGCATAGTTTTTGAGAGTATCACATAAGTGTGATATGAATGAGATTGTGTTTCTAAATCTTTTTCTTTATAAAGATGAAAAGAGAAAATGGTGTATGTAAAAGTAGGTAGCTAAAATAAAAACAGCAAAACATTTCTGCATTATAATAGAATGTACCTCAATTTCTTAATAACAAAACACTGCAAAGGTACAAATTATTAGTACCTTTCAGCTGATAACACTGAACTTTCAACAAAAGCATCTGATTTAAAAAATAAACATTCCCAGAGATTATCCAGCTGATTAAACTAAATGCATCATTGACAGTGTGACTGAACCCTGAAAAGATGTGCATGCTCCTCTTATCTTAAAAGAAAATAGCTCTACATAACAGGACTTCATCTTGGACCATGACCATGGGCTTGATTTCTGAAGTCATAATAGATCCAATAGCATATATCAGTTATGAATAAAAAGAGTTTTTTTTCAAAAGGGTGTTATTGGTTCACCTTTTCTAATCCAAAGAATTATAACTTCAGGGATCTTTAATAAGAATAACACTAGAAATTAAATTTGCTTACACATGTCCAGTAGTAAAAAGGATGATACAATTTCCTGTGGGATGTTTGCTCCATGGAAGCAACAGACTACATATTTCATTGGGGTCTATATTAAATGCTCGAAGAGGAGTTCCATCGAATGTCTCTTCATCGACACGTAATCAGCAACCGCGAACGTTCAAAACAGGGATTTCCTTCTCTGTGAAAGAAATCACTTGCACTAAAAACACATACACACAATTTCAAACATAAAGTGTGGGCTTCGCCCCAACACCCCCCAATGTGGGTGACTGTGCCCCCACCCCCCAACTAAATATACCAACTCTGAGATCGCACTACAGTGGGGTAAAGGGCAATGTCACAGCTCAGGTCAAGCAATTTTTTTCCCTGGGAAAAAAATCGCTGACCTGAGCCTTAGCTATTTTCAGATTTCGATCTATATGTGTCAGCAAAACAACATTCGCTGTAATGTCGTTTCACTGATCTAATATAGACCCGTTTCATTGCTGTGTATAAGGCACAAGTTATACACATGTATTTAAAATATGGATTATATTATAAGTTATCTAACATGCAATGTGCTCATTAGGCCATTTTATACATGTATCTATGAAGATGGTGTGAGTGTGTGTGTGTGTGTGTGTGTGTGTGTATATATATATATATATATATATATATGTAGGAAGAGAGAGAGAGAGAGAGAAAGAGAGACATATATATATATATATATATATATATATATATATATATATATATATATATATATATATATATATATCATGTTTTCTAGCATGCAATATATTCTCTTCATCTTGGGGAAAACAATAAAAAAATTAGTAACAGATGTTCTTGACACATATATGTGATAAAACTAAAAAGAAAAAAATCCTGTTTAAACATTCAGAAGTTTATAGAAATTTTAATGAGTTTTATTTTTGTAGTTCATTTTGTCTACCTAAATATTAGAGATCTATTGGATAAAAAGGACTATACATGGCAAGTTAGTAGGTGTGACATATTCTGTTAAATTCGTAACAACCTCCACATTTAAACGCTATATATTTTAGCAAGCATCTTAAAGAAAATACCTTAAAATTATTAATGAGGTGCTAAATGATTTCTGCTTTGGATTTACTTATATGAAAACATTAATATACTAAAATACATAGTATGACTTTTAATTACTTATTTAAATTAAACTGTTTGACTCAACACATTAGTCTGAATTTAAGAAGATAACATGTGAGCCAAAAGATTTTAATTTCTATGAACAGTGTTCCTTTTTACATGTGTGTTTAACCCTCTTATATGCCAGGAACAGAAACAAAAATCGCTATTCGTTCTCAAACTAGTTATGCAAATACAGTTAAGTATATGCAGTTATGCTCAGCAATTACAGAGACTTCAGAGGTTTCTAACAAAAGAAGATCAAGAGCATCCAGCATGTGCCTTATTGACAGGCTAAAATCCCTGTCACTATACTCCGTATTGTATAGACTTTTTAGGGGAGACTTATGCCTGGCCTACTGAGCAACCCAAGACCCAAACCTATTGAACCTACTGCATATGCGTAAATCAAATGCGTCTAGTGCTACCCATTGCAGGGACTTAAATATGGCCTGTGACTTAAATAGGACATGCTGGAGGGACAGATTTATCTCCTAGTGACTGCCACATCTTTGAAACAGGCTATCAATTCAATTAAAAGAGAACACTTCTGTGACACTGTTCAAGAGGAACTTGGATGAGTGGATGGGGCATAGTAAATTCTTAACGGGGTTAACATTCACAACCCTCCAGAACATGGGCAGTCATCACTAAAAGCAATCTTGGATATTGACTAGTACCTCCGGTATTACAATGGGTTGAAACGGCTAGGCTTAAAATGACCTCCCGGTCGATAGCCTAATAACCTCCTATGATCCTGTGATCCTATGATACATCTCTTCTTTTTTTCCCTCCTTTCCACACTAGACAGAGCATTATAGACAGGTTCCCCCTCACCTACCACTTGTTATATCGCTTCTTTTTTTTCTCTCCTTTCTTGTCTACTGTAAATACCTGTAAGCTGCCACTTCCTATAACCTCTCCTTAATGCCTGAACTGTTTATCTATACTTACCTCTTGCATTTGGGCTGCCTCAAGTAATTAAATTAGTCACAGGTGTACACCCTGGTCCACCATAGTTCTTTTTTAATTGCAGCTTCCTGTACTTACCTACTACCTCCAAGTCTTCTGATAGTTTTTTTCTTACAATCTTTGTGCTCAAGTCTAGGTCAGTGCTCTAGAGGCTTTGTTACATACTTTTATTCTTTTTTTTTCTATTTTCCCACAAGCTGAGAGAGGAGGCATATCCCATCCCCACCCCACCCCCTTACCATACATCTAGATTTAGTTAATTTATAGTAGCAGCGGCTCAGGCGCCATTTTAAACTGTATGCCTTAACTCATATTTACCTCCTTATGCCCTTTGGCATAGTGTACTCATCACGTAAGTATATTTGCTATAAAATATGTAGCTAATATCAATACAGGTTTTTTATGTAGTGATGTAAAATTTATCTATAATAATTGGATAGAAAAAACTAATACGTTGTTTCAAATACAAGCTGCATTCTCCCTCAGTCAGCATCTTGAAGCCATACAAGTTTACTTGCTGCTTCCATTCAATGAGGTACGTGCTGGCAGACGAACCTTTTATCTTTCAGAAGTGCTGCATAACATCTGTATTTATAAACTGACTAATGGTCAAATGTAACAACTGTCTGTCCATATTTTCAAGTTGCTTGTATGAGAATCTCTTAGTTCACATATTCTGCATATTTTATGATATCTGGCTCATACTGTGAATGATCCAATGCATGTTTTTTGGTGTACTTTTAAATATATTTTATTCTTATGATAGCTTTTTACTTGTATTACTTGACATACTATCTGATAACAAAAGCAGGATAAGCAGGAATTAATTGGAGTTGTCAGTGTATTTATTACAACAAAGAACAGTCACACTATAAGTATAGTCAAGTGATTGAATAACTGTGCTTTTTTCTGTGTATTTTGTGTCAATTACAGTGTCCTATTTACTTCCGTTTTATTTTTTACAGCTGATTTCCCACAATTCAACTGTTTCACCATCTAATTTTTTTCCCTTTCCTGTATTCTGTTTTTCAGTAACTCATTCGACAGTGTAATCGTGAGTGCTCCCGCCCCATTAATTGGGTCTAGCAGCTTGATTTCTTTTAAATCATCTGCTTGCAAGGGACAGTAAAAGATAATCTAACAAACTGAAAAGGGACAGTGAATTTCAATCTGAAAGTAGTTTTTTTTTTTTACCTCGGGAATTACAGCTGCTAAACTTTTTTGTAACTCTGTAAGCACACTGTATACTCATTTATTAGCAGCATGCACAACAGCTGGGGTGCTATAGACAGGTTCCCCCCTCACCTACCACTAGATGTGTCTCTTCTTTTTTTCTTTCCTTTCTACACTAGCTGGGGTGCTATAGACATGCCCCCACCTACAACTCGATACATCTCTTTTTTTCTGTCCTTTCTTGTCTACTGTAAATACCTGCATGCTGCTGCTTCCTACATCCTCTCCCTACTGCCCAGACTGTTTATCTATACTTACCTCTTGCATTTGTGCTGCCTCAAGTAATTAAATTAGTTGCAGGTGTACAGCCTGGACCACCATACTTCTTTTTTTAATTGCAGCTTTCAATACTTACCTACTACCTCCCAGTCTTCTTACAATCTTCGCCTTCATTGCCCTCGGTCTCACTCCCCTCCCCTCCCCTACCCCGATTCCCACACACCCCATTTCAATTACATTTATTCTACACAAACTCCTCCCATCATTACAAATCATCCAATCACATGCTTTCCTGTAACTCCTATCATCATTATAACTCATCCAGTCATACACCTTCATCAAAATTCATCCTATCACACTTCTTTAAAATACCCCAACTTAACTCAATTCTACCCTTATCTGCTAACTTACTATATAATAACTAACCAATCTTACTCCACTTTATCCACACTCACCTCAGTCCAGCAATAGGTTCCCCACAAAAGTACTAATACCTTAATAACAAAAACTTCACATCACACATAAAAGCTCCCTTCTCTACAATGTCACTCATCTCTAACACTATGCACCTCACACTCTATCTATCCACGTACCTTCTATTGCAATTAATATCAAATCAAACAACTTATATAGATATATCAAATTTACTTCTATAACATCTACACAAACACAGTCTCATTCCTGCTTCTCTGAAATTGCCTCTAGTCTATATGCCACAGACTTAATGCTACAAACCAAAGTGAAAATCCTTCCCCTACAAAAAAATAACAATACAAACTTTGCTCTGGATCAAAATTTCATAACAGAAAAGGAAACAGCAACCTATAATTCTCCCATATATACATTCCAACTTACCTCAATGTGGAGACATACCTCCAAACCCAGGACCCACATCTAATACTCTTAACCCCCCCTGTAGATCAGAGTGTGTGATGCACCTTTAAGAAGCATTCCAATCAGTGGGCACGTGCATATAAGTACTGAGCACGTACAAGCAAGAGTGCCATTTTGAATGAGCAGCCAGGGTGAGACCGTGCATGTATGTAGTCAGTTGGTTATATAGTTTAAGTTCAATAGTCCTGCCATCCATCCTGATGTGTTTGTATACAATAAACTACTTAAACAAACACCCAAGCCTCAATGTCTTCTTAATGTACACAAGATGAATGACATGGTGCCAGAATGGGATCCAGAGTCACAGCCATGAGGCAACCAATTAGATGTGGAGGGATCTATAGGAGTGGATCTTCCCAACTGCTCAAACAACTCACAAAACATATCAGAAACAAATTCCAGGTACTAAAACTTGCTTAAATTATTTATTTTGCTACAATATAAAACAAAGTACTCAGAATGCTCAAAATGAATTTCTTATTAAACAAAATGTTCAAAACTGTGACACATTGATAAAAATATTTGAAATAATTATGAAAATATTTGAAACAATATCTGAATCACATAAAATGTACAAAAAAGGAAAATGACCACATCTTTTTACTATGTACTACTTTTTTGCATTAACTAAAGCTAGTCAAAGTATCCAAAATGTGCAAAGTGTTTGCAAGTGTGTGCAGTATTACAGTGCAGTTATTTCACAAAGTACAGTTATTTCAAAGAATATTTCGCAGAGTACAAGCTTCTGAAGAGCTTATTGTGCATTTGACTATTATTACAAGTACCTGGTATCTGTGCATGTTCGTACATAATTTCAGGGGCCAAGACCAAGATTGCATTGTGTTTTACTATATTCTGTGGGCATGGCAGAAGGTTTTCACAGACCCGCACCACTTGTGTTTGATACAATATTGCCAAAAATTGGAGAGTGTTTAAGCTGGAATATGATATTTTTATACAGGCTGCTTTTTCTAACATTCTGCTTAATTCAGCTGGTTCAAAGGCCATTCAAAGAGAGAGTTAATTTATGTATGCACCTGCTGTGTTTGCAGGGGGGGGCACCATATTGTGGTACTGGCTGAAATGCGGGAAGACCCTGAGTGCTTAAAATGTAAATTTAGAGAAATGTGTAACCCCCAAACAAATATCACAAAGCAAAGGCACTTATTTTACACAAGTGATCAAAAGCCTGGTGAAGCTTTTGCAGCATATATAGCTGACTTGAGGACTATGGCTAACTGTGCAGATTTGGTGATTTGAGAGATGAGTTGATAAAGGACAAGCTTGTGTGTGGTATTAAGAATGACACAGCGAGAAAGATTTTGCTTTGAGACAGTGATTTGATGTTAAATAAGGCCATTGACATTTGTCAGATTACGAGCTTACAGAAAGGCACATGAGTATGCTTACGAATGAGAAAGCAAGCCTTCCAGTACCTTCCATAACTCATGTAGATAGTATGCAGCACAAGGTTAAAAGACACAGGCCAAAGAGTGGAGTTGCCACAGCCCCAACGTCAGTAAAACCCAGAGCTACTTCAGTAAGGCCTAAGGTGTATTCAGTAAAGCACAGGGGTGATTCAGCAAAACCCATAGCAAACCTCATAGTCAACTGTTGTAATTGTGGTGGTAGTCATGAACCTAAATGAGAAAAGTGCTTATATTTTGGTCAGCAGTGTTATTCTTGCAATAAGTGGAATCATTTCAAAAGATTTTGTAAATCAAAAAAGGCACATTCTTTTATTAAAAGAGGGCATTCCAAGAGGCAAGTTTATCAATGTTGATGGTGTGTCTGTGCTTGGTGAAACAGTCAATGCAGAAGATTTCCGGGGAAAGAACAAAATCTTTTGTACTATTGGGATTAATGGGAGTCCTGTAGAGCTCAAAGTGCAATGTTATGGCAGCAGAAATGTTTGCTAGAATAAAAACTGCAGAACAGCTTGATCTGACAAAGTGTGCAAAACTTGTTGCATATAGTGGTGAAGAGATTCAGACTAAAGGCCCAGTAGTGCTTTCACGTTATTCAGCTGAGAGAAGCTATGACTTGTAGTTTTACATAGTCAAGAAACACGTGCAGTCATTATTAGGTCACAAAGACAGTTTGAAAATGAGACTGCTTTCATTTAATAGAGAAGTCCACCATATAAGCCTGAATGACAACAGCTCAAATTGCACACAAACAAACTTTTTTCTGAGTATGCTGACTAGGCAAACTACCAGTTGTGTACTCTATGAAGTTAGACTCAGAGGTCAGCCCAGTTATCAGACCAGTGCAGAAAGTTCCAGTAGCTATGCAGAACAGAATCAAAGTCGAGTTAGACAAACTGGTACAGCTAGGAGTAATCTCTCCAGTAAAAGAGACTACCGAATGGGTATATTCCATGGTAGTAGCTCATAAGAAAAGCTGAGGTTATATCAGAATATGTATTGATCCAAGAGATCTGAACAAAGCATTAAAAAAGACTCATCATCCAAAGTGCACAGTCAAAGAGGTTGCTGCCCTCTTGTCAAATGCCACTGTTTTTTCAGTCTTAGATGCAAAGAATTCATTTTTTGCAAATTTTGCTTGACTGTAAATCTTCATTGCTAACTATTTTCAGTACTCCTTTTGGCAGATACAAATTTCTGAGAATGCCATTTGGGATAAACTCATTAATGGACACTATCCCTTTAGATATAAGCTGCGTGATGAAAAAGGCTTCCTTATAGTAGTGGATATGTGGAGACCAAAGGACAGTTTATTGTCAGCACAGGTTCCTAGATCTCTGACTGCAGGATCAGATTTCAGGAGTGTGTTGTCAATGTGATAGTTGCAAGACATGTCATGCTTGCTGAAGGATACAATTATACATTTCTTGACCTTTAGTTTTAGTCTATGGTTTTGAAACCAGCTACTTGTTTGAGAGTGGATCTCTTGGAGAAGTTTGGTGTCCTCTGGGGAATTTATGATGGCATCAAGTTTACAGTCATCTGCAAACTTGGTCATAATCCTTTAACATCTCCTTTGATCGCTGAGTAGTAAATGCCAAAGAGGAGTGGCCTAAGGATAGAACCTTTGAGCACACTGCTAGTGACAGGTCTTTTAGAGGAGGTAGAGTTGTCCACCCTAATTCCCGGGGTCTATTTGTTAGCTAGTTCACTATCCAGCAAGTTACATAAGGGTTTCCATCTAGCAGGGAGAGTTCACCTATGATATCCTAAAGTGGCATGGTGTTGAATGCCCTTGTGAGGTCTAGGTATGTGTTGTGTACTGACTTGCCCTCATCCATTGCTTCAACCACCTTCTTGAAGAAGTCAACCAGTTTAAGTAAGCAGGATCTGCCTTTTACAAATCCAAACTTGCTGGGATCAATAGTTTGTAAGTTAACTATGTTGTTATTTCTTAATTCTATAATGATCCTCTCCATAGCCTTACAGATGAGGCTTTATGGATCAATAATTACCTGGGCCTGTTGATGCCCCTACCTTTGTATAAGGGGATTACATTTCTTCTTCTCCATTCATCTGACACTAAGCCTGTCAGGAGACTGATTTTGATTCCTCCAAAAAAAGGAAGCCAATCTGGTGATCTTCCACCATAAACAAACTCTACAACAGAAGGAAAAAACTGTTGCAGAAAAGAATGAAGATCCAAGACTGAAAAATCAGGCTTATAGGCTCCAGGGCTGTTAGCCTAGTACACACCTAAGAACCTATGAACCTATGAAGGCCCTTTATAGGGGGTATGACAAATTATGTTTCAAGCTGACCAGTAGGACTGTTATCCAGCCCCAAAGAAGTAATGTTCCTGGCCTTGGATAGTTCCTTAAGGACACATTCTTGGGAGATGGAGAGGGGGATGTAGAGGCAGGTATTTGATCTGGGAATACAGGAGAGGAGAGGGGGTGACGTTTGAACTAAATTTGTCTGATAGTATACTGGCTATGTCCATTGAGTCCGAGTGTGTGATATCCTTTACCATAAACACTGTACAGTATTGGGCATTGTTTCTGAGCTTTCTAATATAGTTAAAAAGGCTTTATGGTTATATTTCACCTGGAGAGCTAGCTTTACTTTATATTTGACTTTGGTTGATTTAATCAGGTTTTGGAGTTCCTTGTTAAGTTTATCAAGAGAACTTTTGGTGTCTTGAGAGTCACATTTATTTTTGCATGCAATGACCTTTTATTTGTTATTACAGTTTGTTTATGTTTGGGTTCCACCATAGGGGTTTATTTTTAAATGTGGCATTGTATTTACTACCGAGGGGGATGGATGTGTTTATGCAGCTATTTACACATCCACAGAGATTCTGTATAAGCAGTGGGGTCATCAAGGTGACAGGGACTCTTGAATTTAGCTAGATTATCACAAAGTTTTATTAAATTTTGCTTTGACATAATCTCTGAATACTGAGGTATCAGAAAATGCTTCAGTCTTATAGGTTTATAGGTGTGTACTAGGCTAATGGCCCTGGAGGCTTTACAAGCCTAGCCTATAGGATTACCCTGGCATCATGCCACCCGACCTTAGTTCCCAGTGCCTCTGTCGAATAAAGCCACTGGAGTGATCTCTGGGGTGAATTTTCTATTTCTCATCCTCTCATTAAATTTCTCTTGAAGAGGGCCAGTGAGGTGCTCTGCTTGACATGTATGGGAAGTCTATTCCATAGCATGGGCAGTCTGTGGGTTATGAACCTGCCCCTTCAGCATGTTCTGTTAATTGTGGTAAGGAGGTTGAGGTCTCTGGAGTGTGTGGTGTGGAAGGATTGGGATTTCTTTAGATGTAGCATTTCTAACAGAGCTGGGTCAGACATGGCTTTGTAAGTCAAGCAGAGATCGCCTCTAAGTAGGCGATATGAGACAGAGAATACTTGTAGTTTTTTTAGTCTGTCCATATAGGACAAATGTTTAAGGCCTATGATCCTCTTTGTGAGGTACTTTTGCAGCCTCTCCAGTTGTTGCAGGTGTTTAGTGAGGTACATGCCAAATGGGGCATTATACTCAATGACTGGCCTAATGAGGGAAGAGTAGAGAGAGACAATGACCTCTTTCTTCCTGGATGCAAAACCCTTAGTAATGAGATGTGCCACATAGAAGGACTTTCTGACCACAGAGGCAATGTGATGGTCAAAAGAGAGGTTGCTGTCAGCCTGTGTTCCCAGATCTCTTATATCACCTTCTGTGTTCAGTGGACTACCATCGATGTGATAATTCATAGGAACCGGGTTTTTTCCAAAGGGGATGACGACACATTTTTTTGGCATTGAGCTTAAGGCCATGGTTCTAACACCAGTCGTTGGCCTCAGTGAGGCCTTTCTGTAGGATGTAAACATCACTTGGGGCATTAATAATAGCTCCCAACTTGCAATCATCTGTGAACTTTGTCAGCCAGAGTCCCTTCGTGTTGGTCTGAACTTCAGAGAAGTAGATAACAAACAGGAGAGGACCCAGGACTGATCCCTGTGGGACTATAATCATGACTGGCCAACAGTCTGACTTGGATTCAGCTACTTTCACACTGTGGGTTCTACCTGTGAGCCAGTTTGCAACACACATGGTGATATAGATGTTGATGTCTAGCTTAGTGAGTTTTTCTGTGATTCTTGAGTGGGGAATGGTGTCAAAGGCCTTGGACAGATCAAGGTAGGCTGCATGAACCACCTTGCCTTCATCCACAGCCTTGATGACTGACTCAAAGAAGTTGAACATGTTGAGCAGGCATGATCTACCCTTCACAAAACCAAACTGTGTGGGACCCAGAGTTTGGAGATTCCCTATACCCTTGTTTATTAGGTCCATGATGATGATGATCTTAAATTGAATGTGACTGATTTGTGGTCCAATTTTACCAGGGAAGTATTTACAATCGTGGGAAGCAAAACTACCCCATATTGGTCTGGACCAAGTCCAGGATTTTATCTTCCCTGGTTGGGGTGCGGACTAACTGATCCTGAGAGGTGGAATTGTTGAGGTTCAGAAATCTCTGGGCATTCATGTTTAAGGACATATATGTCCCTCAGTTAATGGAGGGTAGTTGAAGTCTCCTAGGAGAATGGTGTTTGGCTAAATGCATAGGGACTCCATACTGGTTAAGTAGGAAGTATTGGCTGAGGGGGACAAAATAAGGTCATATAGTTAGCTATGATAAGATGGGGGGGGGTTGTTGCTAGCAAGTTGGATGTGGAGGAGTTCCAAGTTGTTATTTTGTGTAATGAGTTTTTTTTAATATAGTGATACCTCAGTCTTTAGTGCCTTCTTCTTATTCTGTGGCCATGAATGTGATCTTGAACCAGATCTCTGTGATGATGTATATGCAAATGTATTTCAAGGTAAGTAGTGCTTGCATGGAGTGAAGTTATTTATTAATGCTCTTAGCAATGACTAGAAATACCCTTATATTATCTGGATTCTATTTTGTTATGTTGGACACTTTGGAATATTGACATTGCCTAAGGAAAGCACTTTTGGGGTACACAAGGATGTAGCCAATATTTAAAAGCCTTGGTGGGAGGTGGTAGGTGCAGACCATCCCTTGCAAAACAGTTAGGACTATCTACCATCTTCTCCCAAGTTGATATATATATATATATATATATATATATATATATATATATATATATATATATATACTGTGCCCCTTTCACTAATACCAGAAGCTAAGTCAATAATCTTTTGTTTGTATTGCTGCATCATTCTTAGTGACAGTGAAATGCTGCTCAAGGGAAGGTTCTTATCTGCCTCAGACAAATACCATATGTGCTCCATCATGTGCCTTTTCATATAGCCCAGGGAGGTACATCACTAGTCATTTACACCCACTTGTACTATGGCTGTGTTATGTATCCTTGTGGTATAAGGACTTGAGTGCGTGCATAATGTGCTGAATCCTGGCATCTGATAGGCAACTGACTATGACCCCCTCTTTGCAGAGTTTGGTGAGTGGTGCATCTATGTGCCTCACTTTGGAATCATCTATAACTATGATATTGGATAGTATAGTTTGCCTTATGGCCTTTTGAATTGTCTCAGTATGACTATTAGATGTATTTCATGGTGGGTGCTACCTGTGTCGTGTGTTTATAAGGTTTCTAGGACACTTGTTTCTTAGGCTCTACATTTAGCTGCCCTTTGTGGTTTAGGCTTTTAAGACTTTCAGCATATGTAGATCCAAATGTTTGGTCCGAGCTGTGTGAAACTGGTTTAGTGTGGTGTTGTGTGGTACTGACCACTTGCATACTATTTGCTGTGACTTTGTATGAGAACTTTGCCTCCAATAACATTATATAACTACATCTCTCACACACTGTGTCACTTTGCTTAAGTAGTAGGTAGCTATCAGTAAGCAAGAGTCAATTGCTGCCAACCAAGCTGGCTACATAAACATCTGAAAAGTGCAAATCCATGGTTCCTGATGCTTACTAAGGTGGACTGAAGAGGACTAGCGGAAGTGAGGTTTGTAGTTGATTACTGGGGGTGCTATGGTTTCAGCACAGCTGCATCAATGATCCTTTGCCTTTTCTTTCACCAGAAGCAAAAAATTAGCATGAATCCTAAGCTGCGTCCTGAGAGGTACCATTGACCCTGATGTTACGTGATCTTCTACACAACAATGGCATACCTGTAACAATATATGTGGCCATTTGCCCTACCTCTAAATGGCATACGAGGAACAACAATTGTAATGTGATTTTTTTTAACTTTAGGACCTTTTCATCCTCGACAGGATTAACTCTTCACAGTTGTTTTGCATTTCTTTTGGTGCATAATGTAGGGCTGTAATTTCAAGTTCATTGAGAAACTTTTAAGGCAGCCTTTAGAGGAATTTCCAGAGTCGGAATATGATTTTTGTAAACTGAAGTACTCAAACTGATTTTTTTTAATGAAACAATGTGGCTTAACACTCTCTTTAACGTAACCAAAATCCTGTTGATTAAATTGGTGTTTAAAGTGGAAAAGCATGCCTTCAAGTATATTTCAAATGCAGATAGAATAGGAGGTGCAATAATGTTTGGTTGATGATACTTTTGACTGCATAGCCTTGCCATGTTTTATGAAGACCTACCAGAAATATAATCAATATTTCTGCTTTACCACAGAGACTAGTATTCACTTATTAGTTACTCATGCGGCCTAATCTGTATGGCCCAGCCTTTGAAGGATAGGGATCATACATCCAGCATATGCTAAACTTAATTCATACATTTTTCTAACCTCAGCAATTTTTTTTTATAGAATTGACTGCTGAAATACAGTATTTTGGGGAAGCATTTCACCAAACCAAGGTCGCTGCATATACCATGTTTAATGAAATTGCCTTGTATCATTTTTAAATGCTAGTTACTAAAAACAAAATGAAAACTCCAGCAAAGCTAGGACTTTTATTGAGTGATCTCCCAAACCCCTTGCGTCAGAAGCAGATAGGATATATGCAAGTGATCCTTGTGAATATCAGGTGTGTCAGCTAATTAAAAATTCTGAATTACCATAACTCGTTTTATCATTTCATTAGACAATTTCAGGCAAATAAAGCCAAACCAAACATGCTGTGACTATATTTCAGCCTTCTTAGGACCTCAACAATACAGCACAACCACAGTGTTTGACCAAGCATTAGAAACACGGGGCTGTTATACCCAGCTGATGTCCATTATCACTGGGGTCACTGCAAAAATATCCCAAACAACAAACTAAAACAATAAGTAAGAAGGTCACTGAAAAAACAATCAGTAAAAGCAAAATGAAAACTCCAGCAAAGCTAGAACTTCCATTGAGTGGCCTCCCAAACCTTTTGTGTCAGTGGCACATGGGATATATGCAAATGATCCTTATGAACATCATGTGTTTCAGCTAATTGTCAATTAAGGCTGAAATATGCATATCCACAGCTAGTGGGGTTTGGCTTTATTGGCCTGAAATTGGCCAGTAAAACAACAAAACAAGTCATGGACATTCAGAATTGCCAGTTAGCTGAAACACCTGATGTTCATAAGGATCATTTGCATATATCCCATGTGCCTCTGACACAAGTTGTTTAGGAGGTCACTCAATGGAAGTTCTAGTTTTGCTGGAGTTTTCCTTTTGTTTTTACTGATTGGTTTTTCATTGACCTGCTTACTTGTTGCTTTAGTTTGTTGTTTGGGATATTTTTGCAGTGGCCCTAATGATAATGGACATCAGCTGGGTATAACAGCCCTGTGTTTCTGATGTTTAGTTAAACACTATACTTGTGCTGTGCTGATAATGTTATAGCAAGGCTGAAATATGCATATCTACAGCTAGTGGTGTTTGGCTTTTTTGTTCTGAAATTGTCCAGTAAAATGATGAAACAGGGCATTTTGAATTGCTGATTAGCTGAAACACCTGATGTTCATAAGGATCATTTGGGAGGTCACTTGATGAAAGTTCTAACTTTGGTTGAGTTTTTATTAAATGCTAATTATTGTAAAAATTTGTATGTTTATTATTTTATGGTATATGTGGCTTTTTGAAATTGAAAACCCCTCTCCAAAGTTAATAGAGTGTAACAAAGTTTTTTTAAGACAATGTAAAATAATATTAGGTTAGTTTTGCAGTCTGCATGAAAATAAGTTGTGTTCCTCACCATCTTGGTCTTTGGCAACTGATGCTCAGGGAATTTCACCTCAGCAACCTGAAGACATACCTAAATAAAGGTTACTAAGCATTACTGGAGGCCAGCTGCCGCACATAAGATAGCTTCATCTTGGTCAAAAGAAACTTTTATAAAGAAGTACTGCATGCAGATTTTTAAAATGAAGAATTACAAGACAGTTGTGACATGGAGAAGGAAGCATTTGGTTATAATGAACATGCATACATGAAATCCTGCCCAAAATGTAATGATATCCAGGAAATAGGGTATAGCAAGGAAGAAAGGATAACTGAACCAACCAAGGCTCCAGTGGTTGGATCATTTACTTATTTGTTTGTTTTTGCTTGCTTACTTACTCACTTGCTTAATTTTAGTATTTTTTTTTTCATTTTATTGAAAGTGTAATCATACCTTCCATTTTAATTTTGAATGGTTAGTTCTTATTTCACTCTAGTAACACTGTGATTTATTTTCTTCATAGTTTCTCTGGTGTTTTCAGTACAGAGGCCAGTACTTCCCTGATGCATTTCTGTGAACTTCCTGCACCCATTGCCATTTTAAAATACTCATTAATGAAGCACTTAACCCTGTTGCCTAATGTCTTGGCTTCCTCATTAAAACAGATCAAGATTATTACAGCAAATGTGGACGGGATTGCTCATTTGACAAAGGGCATGACTGTGTCATTCTGCCACCACCAGTTGCATGGACAGACATCACAGGTGTGAACTTTACATTACTTTTCTTTAATTCTTTGCCAGTTCCTCAAATGCTTAATGTACTGTTTTAACACATTTTAAAACCAGGTTATTGTTCTACATGGACACTAACTAACATCAGGCCTTCTGCCCTGTGTAGTCCCTTTAGTAATTCTGAAAATGACCTTCTTTCCTCCCCCTACCAATTGCCATAATGTGTCTTTCCTCCTGTCTCATGCCTGTTTCTTCCCTTTAATAACTTAGTGTCACAAAAGGAAATTATTCTTTCTACACCAGGGTCTTTAATCAGCATCCTGCAACTGCCATCTTAGTAAACTACTTTGGTTGCATGGGTGACATAACCTTAACTGGGTCAGTTTGTATTAGCACAGTGAATGAATTCTGATGGTTTCACACTTGGAGACTTAGAAAGATGTACATTGTCTCTATCAGGATCATCAAGAAGAGTATGTTGTCTTCAAATGGTACCTCTTTATGGTTAGCCTCTTAAATGTCCCTAGATGGGAGAACCAGTCCTTCAAATGATGGCCAACTCTGCCCAAATATAGCCTAACTTCTGTCTTATCCAAGCAATACGTATTTAGCTTTACTACATGTGTCATGCATTCCTTCAATTGTACCTTAGGCAGCCTTATAACTGTTTTACTGAAGTCTTGTTAGCTTACTTGACCATAGCAAAAAAGTTCTCTCTTTTAGTTCACAGCAGTCAAAGGGAGCTAACTCTCTATTCTGTAAATGTAATAAGTACTTATGTGTAGATTTGTGGGGGGTCTGCGTGGGAGTTGAGGTGTGTGTGGTAGTCATGACTGAAATATCTGACTGAGAATGGAAGAGGAGGACAGAATATAACCATCAATTTCTCAAACCAAATTCATGAATGTGAGAAAAAAATCCTTTGTGCTACATTAGAAAAATATAGTTAATGAGACCAAAATAAAAGAGTATAATAATCTTGTGATGTTTCTGATAATGAAGTATCTCCCAAACTTTTACTGAGCTCTCTACAGTACAAAATATTTAATCTATTTGATGTCCTTTAGATGACAAAGTTAAACCAAAGCTGCTTCTACCTGAGTTGCTGGTAGCTAAACTGGGTTTAGATGATCCACCAGCACTTATCAAAAAGAATCGGGGAAGTTCCCCAGTGTCCTGGGCAGGTTTCCCCAATCAGTATGAATGCCATCTGTGGTCTTCCCTGAAAAGAGGCCATTGGCCTAGTGGGACTAACTCACTCAACAAAGCGTACATTTTACTGATCAATAAAGGTTACAGCACACCATCCATTTTATACCCTCACTGGATTTTAATTCTAAGTGCACTGCATGTTTGTGGTTTTGTGACTGTGTGTGTGTGTGTGTGTGTGTGTGTGTGTGTGTGTGTGTGTGTGTGTGTGTGTGTGCGTGTGTGTGTGTGTGTACAAGTGTATGTGGTGTGTGTGTACAAGTGTGCATGGTGTGTGTGTGTGTGTGTGTGTGTGTGTGTGTGTGTGTCTGTGTGTGTGTAGAAGTGTGTGTGTGCGTGCAGTGTGTACAGTGTGTGTGTACAGTGTGTGTGAACAATGTGTGTGTGTGTGTGTGTGTGTGTGTGTGTGTGTGTGTGTGTGTGCGTGTGTGTGCACGTGTGCGTACAAGTGTGTGTGGTGTGTGTGTGCTTGTGTGCGTGTGTGTGTGTGTGTGTGTGTGTGTGTGTGTATACAAGTATGTGTGTGTGTGTGTGTGTGTGTGTGTGTGTGTGTGTGTGTGTGTGTGTGAGTGTGTGTGTGTGTGTGCATGTGCACGTGTGTGCATGTGTCTGTGTGTGTGTGTGTGTGTGTGTGTGTGTGTGTGTGTGTGTGTGTGTGTGTGTGTGTGTACGTGTGTGTGTAGAGAAAAACAGTGAAACATTTAGATATAAGAATACCTTTGCTCATATCAGTAGATTCAGATCGAATGAAATTAAAATGAAAGAGCAATACTTCTGTTTTATTTAGTAAGTGCACTGCCCTCCAAGTTTGTTGTTTGTTCTCTCTAACACTAGTTTAGGAATTTAAAATAATGTTTAAATGGCATCATCCTTTACACCAGTTATAATTATTATCTGAAGATAACATGTAGGGATAAAGCATATTATAATAAGATATACAACAAGCAACAAAGGTAGTTGCTTTAAATAATGATGAGCTTCTTGCAACATGAGCTGAATGTATTAGTTGTATCTTTCACAGCAGTTATTTTCTTTAACCACCAGATGGCAACCTAAACCACTAGACTGCAACATAATCTGAATCAGTAAACCTATTTAAAGAGGGCATATTTTAGTAATTCGTAGCCTAACAATCCATATAGCCAGGGCACTCTGACCTGGTTTCCAGTCAACCACATTGCTTATGTACACATAAAGGGTGTAACGAAGATGCTCATCACAGTATAGCACAGCTGTACTTAATTAGTTAGCAACATAAATACTGTGTTTGTCATTTATTTTATCAGGATATGTGGACAGCCTATGGACCCTTTTCAGCCATTATTAGAGAGGGATCGAATTGCAGATTTACTGCTAGATATATATATATATATATCTATATATAGTTATACGACAGTATAGACTAGTAAGAATCTATAGTTGTATAGGACAAGATAAACTTGTATTTATCTTCACTTTGATAGTTATTAACTTACATGGCCGTGACATATTTTTACATGTTTCTTCATGCCACTCTGGTGTGATAATGATTGATAACTAAATCACAATGTTCACAATGAGTAAAAAAATCATAATGTTTCACAAAATGCATTTCTACACTATGTGTACACATTACCACCAACTTATTGCACTATTTGTAGTAGAGAACACTTCTACAGCTCTTTAAAGCATATTGGTCACTTTTTGAAGCATCCTTGTTTTGCAATTAATTTAATGTGTCATTGCACTCCTCATGCTAAAGTTGCAAGAGATTTTGCAAAAAAAAAAAAAAAAAGACTATAGTGTGCTGTTTGATTGTTTAGTTTCACTGTTTACTAAATTTTTTTTCTCTGTAACCACATCCACAAGCCATTGCCATTGTAGGCACTGGGTGTTGATTAGCATATGGCTGCAAAGCCTTATAGGTAATAAAAATCCTCTAGTGGCGCAACTTCTTATTTGTATTGTGGTTTGTCTACTACATCATCACACGTGGTAATTTTTAACACAATGTGCACCATCTGGAAAAACTAACTAGCTGTTGCATTTAGCATAGAAGTGCATTAGTGTATGCATTAGTTCAGGTAGTGAGACATTGGGGGGGGGGGTCAGTCTTTCATAATGCAAGGTAAGGATCTATAGGTCTGAGGAAAACATTCACGGGGATAGCCTTGAAAAACAAAATAAAATACATAAATGATACACTTTGCATCAAAAACTGCATAATTGAGTGTTGTGTATGGTAAGGATGTGGCTATAGAACTCAAACGGTTTGTTTCTTAGGCTTGCTTTAGTACATGAACAATACACTTTAAGCAAATAAATGCATCCCATTTATTAAAAATCTCAATAGAATACAATGCTTGATGTGTGTCTACGTTCATAAAAGGATGCCTCCTAGTCCTGGATTAGCATTTTGCCACTTTGCATACTGCAGAATTTAACCAACATGTTCTTACTCTAGTGGAATGGCTACATGATGTTTGAGGGACTAGGGAGAAATCAAGTGCCATCAGAGCAATACTTGCAACTGGCATTTATGCACAAATGCAGCATATTATGGTGCTAACTGTAATGGCTATCGTCAAGCTATATGAAAATATTTTAGTAATCTGAGGCACTCAGTAAAACAGACGGACATGGATTTTAGTTCATAATACAGTAAATGTGTGTAAAGGCAACGACCTAGCTTTGAAACTGAAGTTACAAGCCCTGAATAATAGAGCACAGAGAGAAGCTAATTAAATGTAGGCTGATTTTCAGATAGGTTTTACCTTGTAAAGAATCCTTAACAGTGCTCAGAAGTGACTGGTGTTGCTTCTTTGTTGTTATATATAAACTAAACTCAATATGTTTTTACATTATATGCTTTTATAGATCTAATATGGAATATATATGAAATAAACTGCTGCATGTTTATCTAGAAACTGGTACTCAGAGTAATTCATAACTCCAGTTATTCTGCTGTCCTATAAGGTTATTATTCAAGGTTTAAAATAGTTGCTATTTTTTCGCTTAATATTACATATAACACTTGTATGTGATTTCAGCATATTTAGATATGATGAAAACATAGCCGTGTGGCACCAATATCACAATGACGTGCATCAGCAAAATATTGCAGCACCATCTAGTGGGAACATGAAATATATAAGTACACAGTCAAGTATTTTATGAATGTGTGTGTGTGTGTGTGTGTGTGTGTGTGTGTGTGTGTGTGTGTGTGTGTGTGTGTGTGTGTATATATATATATATATATATATATATACACACACATATAAAATATATACATACATATCTATATCTATCTATCTATCTACATATGTATATGGGTTCCCTTCAGAATTTCAAATTCCTAAAACCTTGAATTCCATATGGTTGAGACCATATGATCGAAGTTTTAGAACTTCGAAATTCTGAACAGAGATCTGCATATAGCACGGAATGGGAGATTTCCCTTTTCCTTGCTGTAGTGCGATCCCAGAGTTGGTATATTTAAGCAGTGGGGGGTGCAGGGGGGTTTGCCCCCCTGCATAAACGTTGAGAAAGTTTTTTTTTTTTTGGCTTTATTTCGGAATGTCGAGATTCTGAAACTTCGATCATATGGTCTCGACCATATGAAATTCGAAGTTTTGGTAATTCGACATTCAGAAGTGAATACTCACAGAGATGTATGTATATATATATATATATATATATATATATATATATATATATATATGTATATATATATATATATAGATATATAGATATATATATATATATAGATATATATATATGTATATATAGATATAGATATATCTATATCTATCTATCTATGTACCTATCTGTCTATCTATCATACCTCTCAACCTAGAAACCTAGAAACATCAAAAATCTGGACAAGGCCCATGAAACATAGGTACAAATCTGTACGCTGTCTAACATAAAATTTGCTTGCATAATTATGTAGCCCCGCCCACACCACTGGAATTGTGGGATACCAACTTTCAAATGCAAACTGAAGAACAGACAACCAAAATATGGCACCAGAGTCTCCTTGCAGCCATTTTAATGTCCCATTACCTGGCTATTTCACCCCATTTACCATAAACACTAATGTGTGCATACTGCTTTACTTCTACAATGATTATTTGGATTATATTTTTACACTTTACAACACAACAATGCACAAACACTAATAAACATCTGGTAAACAAAACAATACTGTCTCACAATGAAATAGACTTGGCATTAAGACTTTTCTGCCCTTTAAACTCACATTCATTGAAACAGCATTGAAACCCACACCACATCCAAAGAAAATGCATCTGCCCAGTGGTGGATAAAGATTACCTTTGAGCTGTTTTCAAATCACTGGCCACTTGCACACAAAACAAGAAACATGCATGTGTTCTTGATACAACTTCCTGACTTTATTAAATTATATTCCTTGTATAATACAGCACACTTGTTAAAGCGCATTTTAAATTTATTGTTTGAACATTTTTCCAGTAGGCAATGAAACAAAATGCATGAACCAATAATGACAAAACTACAACATTTCCATCATAAAAGTCTACTTCCAATCCACACCCACACAATATATATATATATATATATATATATATATATATATATATATATATAAATAGAATGGCAGTAGTGTAAGCCATAGGCATCTTGCACAGCTTCTCATACTTATTTTCAATTTCAGTTTTTATGCGGGGGACAAAAGGCCAAAAACCAGGGACACATTTTAAACATTGCTTGTATAATTTTAGAAAGTTGCTAGAATAAAATGTTTGTTATCACCATGCATTTCACTGGCAAGTCTTGAATCCAGGACACTGTGCAGTGCAGTCAGAGCAATATACCACTATGCCAAATCTGCAGTGTGTTTTCTGAAAGATAGGAAGACTGAAACTTAAATGGTTATCATTTAGTGAATTCAGTTTTTACTTCTCACCATAGCTCTCAATTTTTAGCACAAAAAATTAACAAAGCCAATAATGGGGGAATACAGCCCCAAAATAGGGGCAAATTTCAAATACTGATCTTATAAACTTAGGAAATTGCTAGAATGAAAGGTTGTGTGTTACCATTTATTTTCTGAAGAATATGAAGTCAGAAATTCAAATGCCTGTCATTATTTAACAAATTCAGTCCTTCAGTGATTTGTCACAAAAATCCTGAAAATCACAGATTTTATGAGGAACAGATCAAAAATATGGCATGAATTCACAAGTGGTGGTGGCTAGGGACATTAGGGTCTTTTTACCTTGTACCCAAGGTTTGTGCCTGAGTACCTCTAGCCATCAGGGGGCATTTTCACACACACACACACACACACACACACACACACACACACACACACACACACACACACACACACACACACACACATCCTTCCTTTTGTTCCATTCATATAAGTAAGTAGAATCGCCAATGTCCATTTCAACAAAACATCCTATATATCCATTCAGGAAATGCTTGCCTTGCCAGAAAAGTAGAAACCATTCATCCTGCCTTGCCAATGTCCGTTCAGCAAATACGAATATATCCCCATTCATTCATTAAAAATGAAATGTCCTTGCCAGAATACAGTTGTCCCTTGCAGCCAATAACTGTTCCCGCTTGCAGAGCATTTGAACAGCTCTTGAGCGCCTAGCCCAAAACTCGGTAAAAATCAAGTAATTTGGGATGGTTGGGAGATATGATATGATATATATATATATATATATATATATATATATATATATATATATATATATATATATATATATATATACATACACACACACACACACACACACACACACACACACACACATATATATATATATATATATATATATATATATATATATAAAATGGTTACCTGTGTTTTACCAAATGTACTTTTGTTCAACAAAAGCAGGTGTGTGATTTCATGTTGATGGTATGGAATGTCGATAGAGGTAAGTGGGAGTGGGGGTAGGAGACCGAACGCATGCACATGTATGTGTGTATGTGAGTTGGGGCTAGGTTCAGGGATGAGTGAAAGGTGCGTGTTGTGTGCCTGTGTGTAAGTGTGTGCATTTTATGTTAAGGGTGTTGGTTAGGTTAGGGGACAGATTTAGTGTTGTCTGTCTGTGTTTGTGAATGGCTGTGTGTCCAAGTCTGTCTTGTATGGTGACAGTGTTATGGGAAGGTTTTAGTGATGTTAAGGCATAGGGTTAGGATAATGGGCAGGAGTAGGACTAGCACCCATTGCTAAGGTGGTGCGGGGGGGTGTGTGTGGATTTTTTTGTGTCATCTACTGAGTCAGTTTCCAGAAGCTGGCAGAGTGCTACCGATGCCTTGTTCTTTGCTTTTCAAACTTGTCTTGTAACTTCTTTGTTAGACAGTCAGTATTTCCTGTTTTTCTGGTCTGTTTTTTCTTTCACCAGCATTTTCCTGCACTCCTTCTTTCTTTTGATGACTTCCTGGATTTCTACATTCCGCCACCAGCTTTCCTTGTGTACCTTATGTACATACATGGCTTGGCTGCTTGTCTGTTCCATAGTCCTCACACAATCTTTTTCTACTTCACCTATTTCCTCTTCTTCCTGACATGCTAGAGCCCTAGTAATGCCATGAACTTTTGTGGTTTTCACTTCAGTCACATTCCAGATCTTCAGCCTAGTTGACCTTAGAGATTTATCTGACAACTGCTTGCATCTGAATGTGACTGATTCTACCCTGATACCATTTCCTTACTAGGATTAAGTCTACCTGAGTTGCATACTGGACACTTTTGTATGTGAGCTTATGACTGACTCTCTTGATGAACCTTGTGTTGGCTACCATCAAGCCATTTGGCATATAGAAGTCTAGAATGACCTCTCCTTCTTTATTCCTGTTGCTCCACCCATGTGGACCTATGCAATCCTTATATCCTGTCCTGTCTATCCCAGTATGTGCCTTTAGGCTTCTAGTTATCAATTCCAACTCATATTGCCCTGTTTTGTCTAGTAGGTCCTGCAACTGCAGCCTGAATGCACTCTGTTCCTTGTTACCACAACCCTACTGTTGGGCATAGGCTGAGATTATGAATAGTGCCCTATCTTTACACTGGAGTCTGATTGCCTTGAGTCTTCTTCTGAATTTGCTCCCTTACAACAATTCACACACCATTTCTAGTCTGCCCTCCCCTGAGTAGTAGACTCTGTATCCTAATCCAAGTAGATTTACTGCACTGCCCTTCTATCTTTTCTCTTGGGTCCATATAATGTCTGGCCTCCTTACAATCATATCACCCACTTCCAAGCTATATCCTGCAAGGAACCTATATTGAGTGTAGCAATTAGCAATTTTTAGTTCATGTTTTGCAGGTTGATTAGTTTTACATCCAGCTTTTGTTCAACAGAGCTATCCCAGGTAACCTAAGTTTGGCAATTGGATACCAAATGGCAAGTAGCTTATTGACCTATGCTGACGGGATTAATGCCAGGCACATATTGAACAATAGGAGCATACTGACCACTCCCACCATTAGAATGAGTCCCTGGCATAAGCCAGAGTAGGCTGGGCACTTTCTATCTCCAATTTTTTTCCCTGACATAAGCTGGAGAATGCCAGGTCCTCAACCCACTTAATATTAGCAAATACCCATGTCCTTTTCTGGAGATATTAGTCAATGTGACCAGATTATCTAGAGACAATTTTCACACCATTAAGTGACTAGCAGTCTGTGATCCAAGTTCTCTTATCTAAAGGGTTTTGTGCACCTCAGTTGATGCCCAAAGTGGTTGGTCTATGCAATTCTTCCCCTGATAGACACCATCTAAAGTACATGCTGCTGCTCACAACTCCATTCCTGAGTGAGTTTGAGGTGGACTCACCCAGCATGTTTTTGGAAGATGGAAGAGACCCAACAGAGGCAACAAACAAACTCAACACTGGCATTGGCCAGACATCAGGATCTAACCTTTTATCTTGTGCATTCGAGGTGAAGGCCTTAGCTATTATGCCAACTGTGAATTTATAATAGCTAATTAAACCAAAAAACAAGTACAAATCTTTCATTAACCATGTCAGGAAGTTACGAACTACCACCAACCAATGTTGAGAGCTGGTTCACAGCAGTACTGCCTATTCTGGCTCAAAGGAAAAAGCTGATATCCTAGCTGTAAACTTTTTGCACAAATTTTATTCTACCCACAGTTTTAACTATTCAACAGACTTCACTCTGCCAGCTACACCCTATAATTATGATGGGACACGTAATCCCAGTACTCATAAAAACTAACAACACATCATTTGTGGACCCTGATAACATACCAGATTGCCTAGCTGTCAGGACTAAATATGCCCTATCTGAACCCCTTTATAACAATTTTTTATCTCATTAATCTAAGCTTTTCCATTGGACACATTCTCAAAGCCTTGAAAACAGCTAATGTAATGTCATTACACAAGGCTGTCCTAGCCATGGACCCTGGTAACTATAAACCCATTAGTCTCAATAGATACATGTGTAAAGCTGTGGAATGCAGTATCCCAGGTCTAATTAACTTGATATTGAAAATATGTTAACTCTGGACTCTCATTAATTTATCTTTAGAAAGGGATGTCCTGTCTCTCTTTAGGCTCATTAATTTCAACAAAACAAATCTCTAAAGCAGTGGATAGCAGTTATGCAGTACATACAGCATATCAGGACCTGGTGAAGGCCTTTGACACTATTTCCCATACACGCATTACTGACAAGCCTTGTAAATCTGAATATAAATACATATGTTGTGCACTAGATTGCTAATCAGTTGTTTGACAGAACTCATGCAGTTAGAGTTGCATGTGCCAATTTATGAAAGTAATGCATGACGTGATATACCACAGGGCTCAGTGCCGAGACTTCTCTTATAACATATTTCCTTTGCAGACCTTCAAGTCAACACTCTTGGTCTATAGTTATCCAGGTTTATGGTTAACTCTAAGTTTGGTGTTTCTATGTGTTCCTGTACAGAATCACAATTACTCAAGCGTGGGTTAGACTGTGTTAACAACTGGTACAAGAGAAATGGCCTCAAACTGTGAAAAAATGTAATACATTTCATGTTTTAAAGATCTTTATTAACTCATCACATTCTAAGTTGCAACATGGGCCATTCCATAAAGTTCGCGGAAGGTATTTATGGACAGTACGTTGAAGAACCCGATTCCAGTGCACCTGCTGCGGATGCAGTTCCAAAAGACATACAGAAGGCAGATCAACTGTTTAAGTATGCAGTTGAGGATAATTAGGGATTTCACACATGTCAGTGTGATTCCAAAACACATTGTATGCACACAACTCAGACAAACAGCTACACTGACTCCACTTCTGAAATTATCAGCACATACATTACTTATTCTTATTCTTCTTCTTTTGGCTTTTTCCTGCTTAGGGGTTGCCACAGCAGATCACCTGTCCACTCATGATTAGCAGTGAAGTTTTACGGTGTCGAGTTGCCAGCCTGGTGCCCAACCTTCCACAGAAGGCACCCACATGCATGCGCTCACACCTAGGGCCAATTTGGAGTATCCAATCCACCTACAGCATGTCATTGGGATGTGGGAGGAAACCGGAGCACCTGGAGGAAACCCACATGACCACAGGGAGGACATGCAGACAGTACTAACGCCATGGATTTCACATGAATTCTGTCCCGTTCGATTCTCAGGTAGAGCGTCTTCTGTGTGGAGATATGCGTGAATGGGCGTACCTTCGTTGATGGTTGTGCATCAGAGCTGGCAACTCGGCACGAAAAAATCTGCTGCCAATCATTAGCGGACCGGAGTTCTGCTGTGGCGACCCCTAACTGTGAAAAGCCGAAAGACACAACAACTACTAATTATGATGAAATCCATTGCAAAACTGAAAAAATATATATAATAATTCAAACTGCTGTTAATATACTGCAATATCATTGCTGGAGCCTTCCTGTGTCCTGACAGAGTGCTCTTCAAACTATCTGGAGATATACGGAGCTGAGTATATTTTTCTGGTACTTCAGAGTTGTGTACTGGTAATTGTTGCTTGACTAATTTTATATCAATGTTGGCTGATTTCAGAGTTGTGCACTGTTATTTTTGCTTCACTGTATAGTTTTTCAGACCTCTGCTGAAGGTGTTGGTTTTCCCATACCCAGCCTTCCTATTCCTGTTTTGTTGTTTAAATTTGGATGCTTTTGCAGTTGCCCACCCCAACTGTAGATTTGATCTGGGACACTCCCCCCAGTCCCCTCTCTTTACCTCATTCTACCTAATAGACTCCTTCTGCACTTGTTTTTAGTCATTTTTAATTTAATTGCATTTTTTAAACTGTTTGGTCTAACATTGCTACATTCTCAAGTGTGTTAGCTTGCACTGCATTTGAATTGTTTTTACTGCTGTTTTAGCTACTTTTCTGTATATATATATATATATATATATATATATATATATATATATATATATATATATATATATATAAATACCGTTCCTGTAACTAGTGTAGTCCAGATTCAGATTTGCTGTATCCAGGACTGTATGTAAGCTTCTGAGCCCCCCTAAGCTTTCTGTGTTGGTGGGAAGCCTTCAAGCTTATCAGTGGGAGTGGTAAGCACTAGGTAACCTATCAACCACATAAGGAGTGGTTCTGGCCCAGAAATTGTAGTTATTGACCATTTGGGCAGTTTTCCCATCTCTCTCAACTTTCTGATTTAAAAGACCATATTTGCACTTGTTTCCCCCCTTTTCTGTAACTAATTTAGTCCAGATACAGATTCTTAGTTTTAGCACTTGACTTTGCTTATTCATGATCAGCACTTGTTCAGAACTTGTAAGCACTAAATAACCTACTAATTACTACAGCACTCAACCTTCCTCATTACCTAGAGGAAAACAGTTTTGGTACTTACTTTCCTCACTTGCTTAGAGAAGAACAGCTCTTGTACTCACTTTCCTCACTTATCTAGAGGAAAATATTTTTTTATTCAGGCATGTCCAAGGTTCAGCTCCCAGTGTTCTCTCCTGTCTATCTGATGAATCTGGGCATCTTGGGGCAATGTAGAAATTGCCTCATGTACATGGACAACCCTCTCCTCCTACCATCCAACACTACAACATGTGAGAGATGCACTTATCTAGCCAAACTGGAAGTAAAACTCTCTCCAATCAAGACTGAACTTGACAGTCAAGAGGAAAAGGTAAACACTTGCACCATACCACACTCATCACATAGTCTCACTAAATCTACACCACCAAAATCCACACATAGTAACACAAAAACATTCACGGAGGCTCTCAATAATAATCTGTGTAAGCAACAATGACCTCCAAAGCAGAAATGCAAGCAACCTCCATCCCCCAGCACAACCCAAATGACACATAGCCCACAGACTCAGTGTGCCACTCAACCACAGCCAATAAGGCAAAACAACGTACCCAACACACTAGTCATAGGTGACTCTATAGTCAGGCACACTGATGTCCCACTCACCAGGCTAAACAAGGAGAAGGTTACTGTCAGCTGCCTGTCGGGTGCCAGGATCCACCACATAACCCACGCACTCAGGGTCACTCCACAACAAGTACAAATATGACTCTGTTATTGTCCATGTTGGTGTGAATGACCTGAGATGTACCTCCCTGGACTACATGAAAAGAGACATGGAAGAGCTCTCCATTCTTGTAGCCCAGGCAGGTATGACCCTAGCCCTGAGTAGCATTCTGCATCACCCAGAATGATGCCACAGTGCAAGGACAAAATGATTGACTTCAACAATTGGCTAAGCTTCTGGTGCCATTCTAAAGGGATCCAGTATCTGTCTGCCTGGGATGACATGGTCGACAGAACATGATGCTTTGTCAGAGATGGCCTGTACCTGTCACCCCTGGGATTCTGGATACTAGCTAACGTTCTTGCATCCACTATAGTGCCTTTTTTAGGCAAGGTTCAAATGACAAATTCACCACTGTAACAGGAACAGGCAAGCAAAAACTGAGGGTGATGCTACTAAGTGCTAGAAGTCTAAATCTCAAAATGCACTCACTCGAGGCATTCTTTAAAATGAAGAACATCTATATCTGTGCAGTGACTGAGATCTGGTTCAAGGCTCCAGAGAGCACCCCTGCACTACCAGGCTATAACTCATACCACACTTTTCGGACAAGTAACCTGGACCGGAACACCAAAAGCGGAGGTGTGTCCATATTCATTAAGTATATCCACACCTCCAGGCTAGTTGCTCAGCATAATGGAGCCGAGGTTATCCAAGTGCAACTAACTCTGGGCAAAACTGCAATCCAAATTGTAGCTTGCTACAGATCACCCACCATGCCCCAGGATTCCCACTCCTCTTTTCTAGATGTACTGGAAAATATTAGGGTTCAACCAAACACCCTAATAATGGATGATTTCAACTATCCCACCATTAACTGGGAAAACTACTCATGTACCAACTCCTTCGCTCAACGCTTTCTGGAATTCATAAACTCCAATGCCCTGGATCAACTTATCTACACCCCCACCAGGGGCAACAATATCCTAGATCTAATCATTACCAACATGAGTGACCAGTGTTCCACATCTGAAGTCAACGCCTCATTGGTCCGATCCGACCATAAGCTAATTACCCTAGATATCCACATCCTGCCCCCACCCCCCATTAAGGAAACCATGGTAAAAAATTTCTCCAAAGCCAACCTCATGATTCTTAAAACAGAAGTGGTGAACTTCATGACACCCATGCAGATGGACAATACAGTTACAACTACTGAATCCTACACAAATGCACTTTATAAGCACTTACATGAGTGCATGGATCGTGCTATCCCAAACATAACCAAGACACTATCCTCCAAAAAATGGAAGCCAATATGGTTTTCCTCTGCCATAAACAAACTGTACAACAGAAGGAAGAAACTGTTGCAAAAGAGAGTAAAATCCCATGAGTGGAGGAGCTCCCTGGTCAGCCTCAGTAAGAAGCTGCGATCCCTGATAAAATCCTCCAAAGCTAGTTACAAAAACAAAATCGCCACTGATTCTAAAGACAACCACAAAGCATTCTATAGCTATGTCAAGAATCTGAATGGCAACACTCAGATCTGCTCTGAGTTACAGCACAATGGCATTAAATATACAAACCCAACTGATATTGCCAATATCCTGGCAGATAGGATCAGTGCTAACTTTACCCCCTCTCACCCCCTAAAGAGGCCATCTCTATACCGGAAGAATGCAAAGTTCCTGTAATCACGGCTGCACAGGTAAAAACCACACTCTCCAAAGCCAAGAACACAGCATCCATGGGACCAGACAACATCCCAGGCAGCATTCTACATGAACTACAAACGAACTGGCACCCCACCTAAGTACCATGTTCAATCATAGCCTAACCTCAGGCTTTGTGCCAGATGAATGGTGCACAGCGACGGTTATCCCACTCCACAAGGGGGGAGCCACCACGGACCCAGGGAACTACCGCCCCATTAGCCTGACGAGCCTGGTCTGCAAGGCCATGGAATTTATCATCATGGAACTTATAAACAAAGACATTGGTAATCTCCAAACTCTGGACCCCACCCAGTTTGGTTTGTAAAAGGCAGATCATGTCTCCTAAACCTGACAGACTTCTTTGAAGCAGTCACCAAAGCCGTAGATGAGGGTAAGGTGGTTCACACAACCTATATAGATCTTGCCAAGGCTTTTGACACTATCCCCCACTCTGGAATCATAGATAAACTCACTAAAATAGGTATAAATCCCTATGTCACAAGATGGGTTGCCAACTGGCTCACTGAAAGAACCCACACTGTGAAAGTAGCAGACTCCAAATCTAACTTCAGACCAGTGACAAGTGGAGTACCACAGGGTTCAGTCCTGGGTCCTCTCCTGTTTGGTATCTACTTCTCTGAAGTACAGACTAACACAGAAGGTCTTTGGCTAATGAAGTTCGCAGATGACTGCAAACTAGGAGCCATAATCGAAATTCCTAACAATGTGGACATCCTACAAAATGGCCTCACTGAGACAGATGCCTGGTGTCAAAGCCATGGCCTCAAGCTCAATGAAAAAAAGTGCATTGTCATCCCCTTTGGTAAAAACTCTGTACCCATGAACTACAACTTAAGCGGTAGTATACTTAACACCGAAAGTGTGATAAGAGACCTTGGGACACAGGTGGACAGTAGTCTCTCCTTTGATAATCACATTGCCACAGTAGTCAGGAAATCCTTCTATGTGGCACACCTCATCACAAAAGGTTTCTCATCCAGAAAAAAAGAGGTCATTGTTCCCCTCTACTCATCACTCGTTAGACCCATTATAGAGTACAATGCCCCTTTTGGTATGTACCTCACAAGACATATACAACAACTGGAAAGGCTGCAGAAATACCTCACAAAGAGGATTACCAGCCTCAAACAGATGCCCTACGCAGACTGTCTCATAAAACTCCAGCTTTACTCCATCGCATATCACTTACTCAGAGGTGACCTTTGCCTAACATACAAAGCTATGTCAAACCCAGAGCTGTTGGACATGCTCCAATTAAAGAAATCACAATCCCTCCAAGCTACATGCTCTAGGGACCTAAACCTTGTCACCACAATAAACAGGACATGCCGGAGGGATAGATTACTGTCCCAGAGATTTCCCATACTCTGGAATAAACTACCTATCTATATCAAACAAAGCTCCTCATTAGCACTCTTCAAGAAAAATCTTGATGATTGGATGAGAAATAGGAAATTCACCCTGGGGATCACCTCTGTGGCTCTGCTTGACAGTGGCACAGGGAAATAATTTTCTTGGGTGGCAAAAGCCAGGGTACCTTTTTGGCTGGGCTTGTATAGGCCCCAGGGCTGATAGCCTTGTACCTGCCTATGAACCTATGAACCTATGAACAAGCAGCAGGGATGCAAGGAATAAATGAGAATGTGGCTCTGCATCCTAGAAGACAGCCAGCTAGAGTCAAAGCAAGGGTGTAACTAAACCCGTTGTCAGACCAGGACATAATTGACAGACACCATCTTGACAGACAAATTGTGCAGGCTGCCTGTAACATGTGTGCCCCACAGATGTCAGTGCACACCCTGTGAGGAAACCTCATCCCCTTGAAGCTAAATTGTTTCTCAGCCTGTGTATACTTGCACATTTGGGACATTCCAGAGACACATGGGAGATGCTGTGGGAATATCACAGACAACTGACAGTTGTATCCTGGTCAAATTCCAGGCAGCAATGTGTAGCAAGGTGGATGACTACCTACACTTCCCATCCACACCCATGGAGTGGAGAACTGTAATGAAACAGTTCTGCAACATTGCAAACTTCTCCCATTTACTTAGTGCGATAGATTGCACACACATATCTGTGAAGACAACAGTACATCCAAAAGCAGACTGATAAATAAACAGAAATGGATTGCCATCCATCAACTGCCAGGTTGTATGTGCAGCAGATGGCAGCATAACAGACATCATGGCAACACACCCTGGAAGTGTCTGTGATGCTGCCATTTGGAGTAAAAGTGGACTCAGGGCTGCATTCCAGCAAGGTGACATTCTGAAGGGATTGCTTCTGGGTAAGTAAAGGAACACAGCTAGGATGTAATGAAGGGTCCCCCTGTCAACAATATCCAGTCTGAATAAAAGTGTTTACTTTCCCATCAGGTGAATGTGGTTATCCTCTTGAGCAGTGGCTAATGATCCCATACCATAAACCATCCAACCCTGCACAGGAGGCCTACAACAGAGTACATGCAACAACCAGAAATACCACTGAGCATGTGTTTGGTGTATTGAAAATGAGGTTCAGATGTCTGGAAACATCTGGGGGTACACTGCAATGCAAACCTGAAAAGGCAGCACAGATGATAACAGTGTGTACTATGCTGCACAGCAAGCTAACCCACGCACATGGCAGTCTTCCAGTTGAAGGTGTGGATGAACTACCCCAAGAATCACAAATGTCTGAAGAGGACATCCCATAGGTATCGGAAAAGGAGCAGGAAGACATAGAGAACAGAAGTGACAGGCGGAGGCAACGTAGGATGTGACCACAAGGGCCCAGGTTACATGGCAATATCTGACCCAAACATTTGAGTTATGACAAGCCACATGTACATGAGTACATACATTAAACATTGATGTTCAGGTGTTGCCCCACCACAGTACCATAGATTGCATTTAATGGCAAGTACCCGCTAGATGTACACATTGAGCATCACATATAACATGAGCCTAACCCCTACCAACATGAACATATGTAAATAGTCAAAAATAGTAACATAAAAAAATAGTAACATCAACTCAGGGCACAACTGACACAGGTATGCATACATACCCATTCTGTTTTACCACTGCATGTTCCACAATAAGGGACACACATCAGTGCTAAACTTACATATCTGTACAATATCATAAATTGAAAAAAGATAAATCATGCGTGGCATCATGAAAACATATCACAGCATAGTGGTATTGAAATAATTTGAGTCAACAGTGTGTACTACACTGCTGGTCATGCACTAATGCAGTCTTGGTTGACCTTGCCACACCTCACACCATTGTTCGTCCTGCCACAACCACATACAGACACATCCTGCTCTGTTTGCTCCACAGAGGAGATGAATGGGGTATGACACCATGTTCAGATGAAGGAGCATGACTTCTAGTTGAACACCTTGTGACTGGTGGAACCTCAGCAGATGTACCAATAGTTGGCCTATATGTAAGTTGGACCATGGCATTGATTCTCAATGGCTAATTGTGTTTCTGCGGACAGGTGACCTGTCTCTCACAGTATGCAATCTTCTGTGCATAGTCATGGAACACAGAATCCTGTTAGTAGTACAACACTGCTGCAGTACCATAGAGGCCAGGTTTTCCACTGACCATACCACAGGTATCAGACTCTCATTCTGAGCATCCGATACAGCCATAATCTCACCACATCTGTGCTTTCTTCCTTCATGCATGACACGTAGCTGGTGTGCCACACAGTCTGTGGCATGGGCAAGCCCATGGATGTCTAAATGATGGTGTAGCTGTGCCCGTTCATTTGCCTGTAGCAGGAGGTGCACACTCTCTGATGCCTGGCCATGTCCAGCATCTGCTCGTCTACATCTACAGCAATGACCTGTGTCTGGTTGTTGTGTGGATCTGCCAGCCACAGTGCTTCCAGCTGTGGTGTGGTGATCAACAGCCTCAATCTGTTCAACAGCACTGTGTCATCATGCTTTGAATTTGCTAACAGCTGGGCTTACACATCTGAGGATACATCTGGTGCAACATCCGTGTCAACTTTATGGATAAGCTCTCCAAAAAAACTCAAGGTCCTCTGTACCTGGGTCATACCACCATGCTGAGACACATAATGAACAACATCATGGTCACTGGATGGACTGTTGGATGATAAAGACAGTTGATGTGCTACATGATACAAACACACAGATCAGGACAATATGCCTACAGCACATAATGAATATAAAATACAGTTGGCATATATAGATAGATAGATAGATAGATAGATAGATAGATAGATAGATAGATGGATTTCATTGCAATGTTATGAATAATACTGACTTCACTTGCAGTCTAATGTATGTATGTTTCAAAGAATGTACATACCATAACTACATAGTCTATTAACATGGCCAGCATACATGACATTTATGATGTATAAAACCATAGCAATGCACCTGTCAAACACACATGGAATGATGCTGTTGATCCACTGTGCTAAACTTCAACTAGTGTAGGGAAAAAAGACATTACAGATCACAACATTCACAACATTTACTAGCTGAGTACAGTTAAAAAAGATTGAATATATGACATAAACATACCACTCGAATGTGCACTTGAGGACTTCTGCTGTGTAGAGGTTGTGGTTTGTATTGTGGAACCTGTAGTGGGAAAGTAAACAGAAAGACACCACAGTCATTTCATTCTCCAAACTAATATTAACAACATCACATATACAACACAGTAATATAAGCTGCAAATACTCAAGTGGTGTACATTGTAACTGTACACCAGATGGGTCTGTATTGACAAATACTCACAATGTCAGTGTAACATACTTGGTCTTGTCTTCTTTTACTTGATAATATGTGTCTTGCCTCAACACTGGATGCACATGTAGTGTTCAAGGTTTTGGAAACAACAATGTAACAGTAAACAGCAGTGACATTAAATGAGGTCTGAGCATCAACAAGGTAGTGTGTACAGCAAGAGTATAGAGAAACTCACCTACTGCTCCCTGCTGTAGGCTCAAAGTAGATGGACCTGTGAATATTAATGAAATAAACATCACAACTGCACTTTGCTCTGCTCTGCCTGTAACTCAGATCTACCAATACATGTAATTTTACTTACATTCATCATCCTCACTTTGTGTGGAAGTTTGTTCATGGCTCGACTCTGCTGCTGTAAATTAAACACATGAATGTGCATGCTTAAGCAAT